>NC_051158.1:80491847-80567461 GCF_013339745.2 Dermacentor silvarum
CACTGTGAGCGTATGAAACACGAAAAAAATCAAAGGTCATGGTCCTGAAACTCTTTTGACAATTATTTTGGATGCAGTAGTATTGCGGTAGAGAGAGAGAAAGAGATAAGTTTAATGATGCGAAATGCAGAGAGGTCGGCCTGAGGTGATATATTACAGGCGCCCTAGTATTGCGGTAGGGCGCCTGTAATTTATTAGGATGTGTTTTCGCGCTCGAACGCGTCCTGGCAACCATACGAAGACACAAACCTACGGCCGCCACAAACCTAATCTACGGCCTCTATAAAGAAAACGTCAAGAAACATTGCTGTATCAAAGTGTGTCTTAGTTTTAATTCACACAACCATTTTACTGCCCCCGCTAGGTGACGCCGGCCAGGCGATGCAGAAGCGGCACAGCTCGCGAGAGCTTTTTTCTCACGTTTGACCAGCCCAAAAGTCCTCAGAGAGAAATCTGTGCACCCTTCGCTGGCGAATCTTGCCTCTCTTGCACTTTAAAATGTGCGTTTGCCTACATACTAAGGAGGACGACCCGCCTTCCTTCTCAGGCCGGCTAAAGTTCCGTCCAAACGGGACCATACTGGCCGATACAGAGCCTGTTTTACCACAGGGTCAGTTTATTGTCGTCAGTGGTTGGCTTGTGTCACTGGGGCGCACGTAACACACGATTTGCCGCTCCGCAATGTGTCTTCGGAGCTCAGCCAGTCGCACGGCTGTCGGCGACAGGCGGAGTACGTGTTACATTTCCACGCTCTGCGTATGCGCCGCTCAACCATGGACAAGAACTTATTACAATGCGGATTCGAATATTTAGCGCGAAACGAATTTGCAGTAACAAGGTGTCATTAGTCATTGCTCTGCAGCCGTTAAAGAGCCATCTACCTAAGCCCCTGCACCCATTCGCTCCCTTTGGCAGGAAGCCTGTGTGTCAGGCGGAGTAGCGGAACATAGGCAAAAAAACAACAACAACAAAAAAAAACAAGTTTAATAACTGTCTCAAAGGAATCGGTCCTAACACGAAAGTGAATCATGTATTATAAGTAGCAGTGGCAGCTTTCTTGCACATTCACAAGTACAAGTCCATAAATATCCATTCTTTAATATTCATTACTTTCACTCCCAGGGGGAAGTGATGAAAGAAAAACTCCGGAGGCTACCAAAAGCCGTAAGTATATTCAATGCGACTATAAGCACGTATTTGGTGAAATTGCGGCGTGAGAGCTACGGTGGTATTTCGCACGCGTGTCCATGCATTTGTTCATAAGGTAAGCAGTCGCACTTTCGGTGAGCGCGCTCATCTAGTGGCATCTCGGTGGTGAAGGCAAGCATGCGACTACAAGCGAGCGATCGGCAGGCGCACCCTTGTTCTTCGCCTACCCGTTCGATCCACTCCTAGCAATCACCCCTGGTGACCCATCATTACCGTCTACGTGTCGTCTTACCATTCTTCGAATGCCCCCCCCCCCCTTTCAGCTGCTACCACCTTACAAAACGAGGGAGCCTACATACGCGGCCCGCTTTAGGGTGGTGACATCTCGAACCAGTGTTGCCTAAAACAGCCCCCAAATTTGACGGGCCGCCATGTTGGTCCCCAATGTCAGCCCCGAGCATCGTGAAGCGCCGACTGCGAAGGTTGCGAGCACCTTTTCGTCTTTTGAGGGTTGTCCCACGAGCACTATTTCGTGTCGAATGTAAATAATTGTTACTGAGCGAGCATTTTTAGGTTAATTAACGAAAGGGTGCGCTATGTAACGCGTGATACGGCGTACTCCACAGAAAAACAGAGAGCCTAGTGCAAGAATTTCAGTCCATCTGCTTGTAGAAATGTTTATTAAAATATGAATTAAAAATCACGGAGCCATACTTTTGAATTATACGTTCCGTATGATGCGAAAGCTAAAGCCTTTTTGTTGATTCTAATACTGTATTATATTGTGAATGCGTTAGTGAATAGTGAGATTATTTGTTTTTGTGAAACTCCTGCAGTAGTTGGTTGTGCTTTAAAGCTGTGCAAGCTATACGTTGCAATGCTGCACAAAAAAAGTTTCATCCTGCATCCACCACCAGCCACAACAGTTTTTTTTGTTTTGACCTTGGTAACAAGATTTCTCGGCAAATGAAACTATTGCCAAGCCCAGTACATTAAACAGTCATTCAGAGACATACCACCAAGTGAGTTTCCTCTGGGTGAGTTCAGTAATGGAAACAAATACGTGCACATGTGAACAAGCATATTTATTGGGTTACATGATCAGCCTCGGAAAACACTTTGCAAATAGTCTGCATCTCAACTAAAGTGATACTAAAACAGGAGACAGGCTGCATCCTATAAGAATGTTTCAAAAACCTACAGTGAAACAAACAATAAACATTCTAAAGGAACTTCTAGCATCCATAAGGTAACATTTATAGCGTTACAGGCAAGCACACAATCCCTACCAGTTCTCACAGAGAAGCCACCTTAACCAAACCAGTGCTCCATGTACCTTCGCAATCTACTGGCAGTCATGGCGTCTTTTGAAGGGCAGCAAACATAGGACTATGGCCAAGTCCAGCCGTGTGAGATTGAATGTGATGTCTCACCACTGGTTCAAGGGAGCACTTGCATCCTCCACGAAATTCGGGGTACACATAAATGAAGGTATTGAAGTCACGGATGAGGAGCTCCGCTAAGGCATGCTTTTCAGGGTGGTATGCTTTCCTGCATGCCGTCGGATGCTCTCACTGTGGAATGCAGGTACATTATCAGAAACAATCACCTGGTGTGTCTAAATGTCTCTCTTTCCATTAATATGATGACACTGTTCACATTATCCGGGCTTTGCCACCGCCATACATGTTCACTGGTAAAAAGCCAGCATAAAAGACCGAGTCCGGTGCACACCCTCTCGATTCTTCTTGAGTTGAGAGAAAATCGAGATTGACAACTTCGAAGGGCACATCTGAACATCAAGGAATGACCGTCTGGTTTCATTTTGGGTGGAACTTGGCACGAATAGCATGAAAATTGTGACAGGTCCTCACATAATCCTCCGCAACAGCTTTCATGTTCTTCGAAGTGAAATGTTTCTGAATCTTGCAGTGAGTCGCCCATAAGCCATCATGGCCACCCGAGTGCAGACTGTCTTAATAAAGCCGCAATATTTTTTACATGTTGCGTGGAGGCACCACGAATGTTCCATTGATTAATTCCAACTCTTCAGCGTCTTCCCATACACTTGCGATGCAACAAAATTACACGAAAGGGGTGCGTGTTGCAGAGGATTTCTTTGAAGGAGCTACACAGCATTCATTTAATTAACAAACACTATGTGCTTTAAACCATCTTTCTTTGGCGAAAATGAATACGAAAAGATTAGTTGCTTTGAATAAACAACATATGTGCATAATAAATGTCGCATAGCAAGCACCAAAACATGAGTCAAACAGTAATAAAGCCAAAAAGTTCAAGCCAGTTCAAAGAATATAAATTCAAGTAAAGCCGTCACAGGAGACCACGGTTATGCAAACTTTCACTGCCACTGTACCAGGCGGAGCACACAATACCACATAGCTTCAATACAAACCTACATTCTTGCGCCATTAAATTCTGGTGCACATAGTCACTTTCTGATTATGCAATAGCAATACGCCTTCGAAGTATTCTCACATATTTTCTCAGCACAACTGTGCAGTCGCAGGATACAACACATCACTGAAATCAAGACTGCCAATGATATCTGTCAACAAAATATGTTACAGCCATACGAAAAAGGCAAGCTTGAAAGAAAGTTAATCTGATACTAGTGATGCTGCATTCAGGTAAAGTCAATATTAGCAGCTAGAACGCATGGAAGCATGCTGTTTTTCAGTACACTAAGCAATGAACAAAGAGCTTTGGTGCGAAACATTTTAGTGAATGCCCCACCTGCTCGAGGCGTTAAAAAGACATCCAGAGGCACACGTCAAACACTTCTGCAAACACATCACACAACCACAGCAGCATTAAATTAACCACTGAGACGCCACACACGGCTCAGATAAGATTAGCAGCGGCACAGGTTTTGCTGGACTGTCCGTTCACCCTCTGCGCATGCTGCTGTCGGAGATGAATCTTAAGTCTTGTCCTCACATACTTCTCAAGGAGCATTTTGCATGCCCTTGATTCATGCGCATCACAACACCCTAATCTCATAGCCACAGACTTCCGCAAGGCACTCAGGATACCTGTAAATGGATCTTTGAGAGTCAGTCGTGTTGGTCAGTCATCGCGTGACTGACCAACACTGTTCGTGCTGTTTGGAACAGGAATGCCATTGGGGTGCTGTGGGAACAAGCACGGTGCCATCGCAGATGTCAATTCATGAGTGTTTTCATTTCCGGCATGACAAGATTCTTCTTCTACAACTAAGGTTGGCACCGGAGCACTGTCATCCATCTTAGTCGAATCGCTATCTAAAGGCTGGTGTGGCTCCGGGGAATTTGCAGGGGTGGCATCGCAGGAAGGCTGCACAGGACAGCTGCGCTTCTTTGGTGGCTTCCGATGTTTGGGGGCGGCTGGAATAAAGAGTAATATGTGCATAGGCTGTTAGCATTTAGAATGAAGTAGCATAAGTACCAAATCTGGCAAGCCCATATTTACGAAAAAAAATCTTCAACCATGGTTCACTGACGGTGAAAACAGGTTAGTGTAATCAAAAATGACGACACAGAAGAACACACAGTACACAAGACAAGCGCCACTCTAAACTAATATTTATCTTGATTCACCTCCCTTAATGTATACAGCAAAGTCCATTTGCGCAAGCGCACTGCACATCACGATCGCAGCCATGCATATCACCAATCATACTGGTTAATGCATCATATCTAAGCACTGAAATTCTTTACCGCGCAATACAACAGACGCATCACTTATACAGGCGCTAACTTTCTTTCTAATTTGGTACGCCTCTAAAATTTCTCTAGGCAGTAGTGGCAAAGCCGTAGCCCAACAACAAGTTCTGTTAAGGCTTCACTGAAACGGATGCACTCAATTTATATGACCAATTATGGGTGAATTTCATGCCTCTATATACAAGCAACATCGACAGGCAGTAAAAGCAAAGGATCACTCACAATACGGCTTCATGATTCAAATAACAGTAGTATACCATACATAGCAAAATACAAAAAAGAAAGACCACACAGTCTTATCTGCACTCACGTACAGCGCAAATGACTCCATCAGAAGCAAACTCGCATGTTTAAGGCCATCGTGTGTCAAATAACAGCACAATTGAAAACAATAAAGACAAATATAGACAAGGGAGATACATCCTATCCAATGTCGCATTATTCAACGAGTCTTATACAAAACGTAGCGTAATCTTCACTTCGTACTTACCTCGAAAAGCAAAAACTGTTGGAACGGCATCTGGCCTCAATTTCTTCAAGCCATCTTGCCTTTTCTGTTCGAAGCTTGAATCTTCGAAATGAGCCTGCAATAAATGTCACCACACGGCCGTTAGCATAATTAAGTAAGTGCATTCACGTGAACGTTCCGAACGGGGCTGCACGCAAGACGCATTAGAAGGAAAATCTTTCAGCCGTACAAGTTCGCGAAGCGGGCGCTCGACTGTTCATTGTAATGTAGTTCACAACTGATAAAAACTATATGTGCACATTTGCCTCTGAAGTCCGTCCTCAAACGTGTTCTCCCATTATGCATTCGTAGCTTGATCATTCTGTGCACAAAATATATGCAACAGCACACCAATAGTAAAAGTGCCGATGCAGCTTCAAACGCTCATTGAACTACCAACTCAGGGCTTTTGGCGAGAAGTTCCGTTCAGTAGTGTAAATATTTTGTCGGGATGGAAGCGGTGACTCGACGTCAAAGAAGACACTTCAATTTACGCGTCTTAAAAAGAGCGCGGGCTGCACATATCTTATCGACAACCGCGTGCTCGAGTGATCCTCGCTACTCGCTGTTACAACAGGATAAAGCACCACGTCGACTAGTCGCCTAGCCTCTCAGTCGAGACACATTTGTGATCAGCACCACGCGGCTCAATTTCACGCCCGTGGAAAGCCGGCGCGAGCATGGACAACACATCCAGGTGAAAAAGCTCTTGAAACTACAGCTGATCTTCCTACTCGCGACACATAATCCCAGAAACTACACGTTCGATTATCTGGATACGTTGAGACGGTCAAATTCATAAAGCTTATTCTACAGCGAAAGAAAAACAACGAGGAAAACAGACAGTACTCACATAGCAAACACGTGAAGCGGTGGTGGGCTCCCAGCAGTCTCGCTTCACTTGCGCGAGCCAGCGTTTTCTTCGGCTCGGGCTGGTTGGGAAGCGAAACATTCGCACGCCCTTCCTGCAGTGGTTAGTGCACAGAGGTACGCAACAACCAGGCATTTTTGCTCCTCAGGCTTCGCTGACCGCATTTAACACGTTTCCACAGCCTTCGACGCTGCCTAGACGATGATTAAACGCGATTCCGCTGCACGGCTCACGGCGGCAAGCACAGAGCAAACTGGTGTGGGGACCAAGATGGCGCTGCGTCTCTCTCGGGCAACTATGTGTTTTGGCGGCCGGCGGCATGTGGTGTGTCAAAGGCTGACACCACTCTAGACGGAAGTCCCGTATGTAGGTTCTCTATACAAAACGGCGAAGTGGTGCCATCTCGCGGGCATACCAGGAAATATGCGTGATGATGATTGCGTGACGTACGTACAGCACACAGTTTTTTCCCGTGAAGCCAGCATAAAATACTGATGATGATGATCATGACGATTAATAGGCATCCCCTTTGAAACGGGGCGGTGACAAATTGCCCCCTAGCCTGCTTGAGTTAGTCAGGTATGCTATAGATGTTTTTGATTAGAGAACTTTTGTATACATTTCCTTAATCCTTCTTGTTTTTCTTAACACTTCTCTTTCTACCATGTAACGCCGCCCGTGCCTGTAACAGATAAGGTCGTATCAATTTCTTCTCTGCTTTTTTTCCACCGATACTCTAAACGTGTCTCGCTTATTTGGACTGCTGACCGGTTGATGCTTCCGTCCACTTTAAATCCAAGCACTTCATGGAGGTGTACGTTACCCACGGCTCTCGCTGGGTGGATCCCGTCGCATTCTATTAGGATGTGCTGAGTAGTCTATGGATCTTTACTGCCGCACACAGATGCCTCATCTAGTTCCGAATATTTTCTCCACTACGTTTTTGCTTTTAGGCAACCGGCGCGAGCCTAAAATAGCAAAGCAATGTCCTATGTGTTATTCTAGAGATTTTCCCTTCTAATTTCTTTCTTCTCATTCTTTTAAATCTCCATAACCTTTTTTGTTTCCGTTCCTTGCAGCCAATTCACTCTTCGCACTTTTTTTCTGATGACTCCTGGTTTACACTTTCAGTTACCCTGTACTTGGTTGCCAGCTTCCTTGACCTATTCCTCTATTCTGTGTCCACGCTTTTCAGGTAGAGATACTTTGAATTTTAGCCTCCCATTTATTTCGATCCATGTTACTGAGTCTTTCTTCAAAACTAATTTTGCTCTGGGCTTCTCTGACTTCGAGCGAGGCCCCGCCCATGTCACCCTGTGCTGCTTCATTTGTGGTTCCGTGGGCTCCCAAAGAGAACGGGCCTATCGACTTTTGGTGAACTTCCAACCCCGATAATATTGACGCTAGACAGAATTAGCGAAGCGTACGTGTATTTACAAGTATATCCTAGTTGCAGCAACACTGCGGACAGAAGATGACTGCCCGAACCAGCCGCGCGATCTTGCTTGCTTGCTTGCTTGCCTTTAAAAGTGGCTCGTACCCACTATGGGGGATTGGCCAAGAATCGGGTGATTGAAGGAAAACAGTTATCGGAGTCTAATCAGGAACACTTTTGAAAATTTTTGAATGACGAAAGGAAATTATTCATATATAATTTAAGAATTTAGCAAGGAAATCGTCCTGATTCAATTATGTACCCCAAAACAGCTGCACCAACATCCCTATGACATTGTCCGAGAGAAGAGGCACCAAAAGATAGAATATTGGGTATCGTTAAATTTAATCCAGCACTGTTAAATTTTTCTTCTAAAGCATGTTTTCTTAATGAGGAAAAACGGCGGCATGATAGGAAGAAGTGTTCTATTGTTTCGTCTTCACCACAGTATGAGCACAAGGAGAAAGGCGCCAGACCAGATCGATGCAGATAAAGGTTTAATGTAGGAATGCGACATCTGAATTTGGTAAAGAGGACTTCAAGTTTTCTATTATGGCAGAATTTTCTGTTCCAAGGAAATAGGAGGTGTCGATAACCAGTTAGATTTGTTAATGGCAGGTTCCAGGAATCTTGAATGACTGCCCGTCTCCTGAACCTAGCCGCGGTTATGTAAGCTGATACAGGAAGAATCGGAACTATCGGACCACTAAGGGCAGCTCTCGCTAAGCTGTCAGCTAATTCATTAATAACTAATCCTTTGTGACCAGGCACCCATACCAATCTAATTAGCTTTAAGTTAGAAGGAATAAGACATTGAAATGTACGCGAAACTTGTGAGCCACTATTTGCAGTGAGAGCTGAACATAATGACAAAGAATCCGTTACGATTACAACTGCCGAGATTGATGAGTGCACTTTTCGTAGAGCCAATGTAACCGCCAGAAACTCAGCTAGAAATACTGGTATATAGTCTGGAAGTCTTAAGGAGAACGACCAGTCGAAAGCGGAAGAGAAAATTCCAATTCCACATTTTTCTTCTGATTGGGAGGCATCTGTCGCTATGACGGCCTTTATTTTTAACTCCAATAAGTGATTTTCTAATAGCCCATTTAATATACTATAAGAAGTAATTTTGCGTTGTTTGGATATATATCGTCGAAAATAATTTGCAGATTCTCTCTCTCACTGCAAATTGGAGGGATCTCACATAATCGTACATCTAAGGGACCAACAAGTGCCTGCACGAAAACGACCTGAGGAGTGTGGAACCGGGGCCAGGAAGATTGAAAAAATATTGCAGGCTGGGAAATGAAAATTATTTGTAATTTTATAGGGAATTCATACATTTTTAAGAATGTTTGGACCGTTAATAACCGAAATCTGCACAAAAGAGAAGGTAAATGTGTTTCTAGGTATAATACATTGTTGGCAACGAACTTTGGCAATCCAAGGCACAGGCGTAAAGCTTCCCGTTCCAGAAGAACAAGGGGATGTAATTTGTATGCCGGCTCACCTGAATATAGAACACATCCGAATTCCAAAACTGGCCGTATGTACATTTTATAAATCATCACAAGAGAGTCTCTCCGCATTCCTGATCGACTGTTGCAAAGCCTTCTTAGCATTCCAATCGCTCGCACTCCTTTTTTATTTATGTATTCAATGTGCGTGCGCCAATTTAGCCGGTCATCGTATATTATGCCCAGGTATTTTACCGAGTCCACCTGAGGTATGTTCTGTAGGCGGTAAGTTAAGCTTATATGTATTGGATCTAATAAAGGAAAAACTATTATTGCGCATTTACTGACATTTAGGGAGAGGCGAATATTCAGTAACCAGTTTTCTATGTCACACAGGTATGTTTGCAAACGATTATATAAGGAGTGGATGTCAATGTCAGATGCAAAAAAAAGCAATGTCATCTGCGTGGACACATGTGTATATGTCATTATGACAAGGAATAGAGCTTAGTAATGTATTAAATAATAAAGGGGACGTGACAGTTCCTTGTGGAACTCCACGCGATTGCCGACGACTATTTGAAGAATATCCTTTCAATGAACAATAAAATTTTCGGTCAGTCAGAAACTCGCTAAATCATTTTGTTATGTATTTTAGGAAATCAAGGTTAATTAATCGATTCAATAAAACTTCGTGTTCTACACTATCGTAAGCTTTTGATATATCTAAAGTTACTAGAGCTGCAATTTGTCTCTGGTGACGTGCTAGTTTTATACGGCTTTCCAGGTCCACATGAGCGTGCGAGATGGAACAGCCAGATCTAAAGCCAATTTGGGAAGGGCTGAGCACTTCTTTGTCCTCTACTAATTTTATAAGACGAAAATTTAGAATTCTTTCTATTAATTTCACTAAATTGGAGGTTAGAGCAATTGGTTGGATATTATCAAGCGTGTATCCGTCACCATTATTTTTAAGAATCGGAATAATTTTAGCGAGTTTCCAACTGGAAGGTATCCACGAAAATTGGATAGAATAATTCACTATATCTAAAAGATCATCTGGGGACTCCTTGAATAAAATTTTTATCATTTTTGAGGTTATTCCGTCAACACCAGGGGCAGCATGTGGCATACTTTCCACTGCTGTGGCCAGTTCTAACATTGTGATCTCCGTAAAATCATCGGGCTGTATGCGTAACTTGGAAGATGGCGATAACAAGGACGTGAATCAGATTTCTAAACCCTTTTCAATTTCTTCTACCATTTGCGTCATTTCTTCACTAGTGAATACCATCGAGTCAATGTTACTCGGACGCGGAAGAATTTTTTCTGCCTCGAAGAAAAGAGAAACGCGCTCGCTTGTTTTTAGATTTAGACAGATATTCGAAATGTTTGCAATCATAGTCGTATTTTGCTTTAGAAAGTGTATGTTTAAATATAGTTCTGTAGAATTTATAATCACTCCAATTTTTTGGACACTGGTTATATAACAATTTTTTCCAGGCTGCATTCCTTCTTTTATAATCGCGTGAACAGTCGGTATTCCACCAAGGGTTGTAGGAGCAACCATTATTAGATCTAATTCTGAATTCAGACTGCTTGCTAGATTTTTCAAGGGCTGAAAAAATAATCTTCGTCTTTTCTTCACTGGACGCCTCAGAAACTGACGAAATCACAGATCGCAAGGACTGCTTAAAGTTATTGTAGTTTACAAACGTTCGAACTTGTTCATCCATTGTTGTAGTAGAGCGGACTATTTCAAAGACCAGCGGAATGTGATCAATATTAGAGGCGCAATCAACAGTCGACCACGAAGACACAGAGAGACTACGGCTAGAGAATGTGAGATCAATTGCAGACTGATTTTGGCCACGCACGAATGTAGTTGCCCCAGAATTTACACAAGACAGGTTATTATCTAATGACCAATTCCACAAGCGTTTACCGCATGAATCTGTCTTTAAACCCCACGAAACATGATGTGAATTGAAATCCCCAGTAAGTAAAACATCCCGCCCACAGCTAGCTAGAACACTGTCAAGAGAGCGAGTGTCCCGCACACCGGAAGGAAAATAAGTATTTACAATATAAAGAGGGAAACATCCAGGTAGAGTCAGTTCTATAGCCAGGATTTCGCACTCAGAATCCATCAATTCGAATAAAATTTTGGCTTTATGACATATTTTAGTAGAAATAAATATAATTAGTCCACCACCTCTTGTAGGGCGGTCTAGCCGAAAAGATCTGTAAATTTTAAATGGAAATTTTTCTCCTTTGTCAACCAAGTTTCCTGTAATACTACTATATCTGAATTAATTTGGTTTGTAATAGAAAACAAATCTACAGAAGCTGACAATAGTGATGGGCAGTTCCACTGAAGAACCTTTAACAATCCTATGATGAAGTTGCTGCTGTCGAAGGGGACTTCTTTGATGCACTATCCTCCAATGTAAACTTCGACTGACATTTCTTTGACTTCGAATGGGGAAGTGAGGAAGAATCCTCACTAATTGTTGACATAGCTCTTTTTTGAGCACGAGCATTATGTTCTGCGTCTTTCATTTCGCAATCTTGAATGGCCTGGTTGGCGGAAGCAGAATGAGTGGGAGGGGAACTATTGCACGCTGTGCCATCTCCCGAGACAGTTGTCTCCCTCTTTCCATCGAGAGATTGCTGCCCCGAATTTATAAGTTGATTTGCTACTGAGCATAGACCAGTAGCTTGCATTAAGGTATTCATTTGCGAGGAAATAGCTTGTGCGATGCTTTCACCAAGATTCACCAACAACTGATCCATTGCCTTAGCCACGGCCTTTTGAACAGCATTTTCTATGGTTGCAGTGAGAGATGAGTCAAGTATCACATTTTGTTTAGCAGTAACTCCTGCATAGCCAAATGTTCTTTTATTTACAATATTTGCAGCCTCTCTTCTGGAGCAACGTTTTTTATCCATAACTTCGAGGATCTGCACTTCTTGGGCCCGCACAGAACAGTTAGAGTAATCGGCCGGATGGTTTCCTTCACAAAGGCAGCATCTCTCGTTTTCGGAAGTGCAATCACTGGGAGCGTGACTTTCCCCACATGTGCAGCAACGTTGGCTTGATTTGCATGCACCGATACTATGGCCAAATCGCCAGCAATTGCGATTGTTCAGTTTAATGAAGCCTCCACTCGCCGGAACGATTGCCACAGGGATACTGGTTACTCCGCTGCGTGGGAAGAAATCCAAAGGTATCTCATGATTAGGAAGGGAAGCTGTCTAAGGGGAAAAACCCCTCCCGGGGGAGTTCTTGGACATCAGCTTAAGCTGGAGCTGGTAATACTGTGGAGAAAATACGTGAAAATGAAAATAAAAAGGATAAGATCACCCGATACTCAGACAAACCACCAGAGATCGAACGCAGGCACGAGCCAGGCCAGAAACTATGAGCCACCTGCTCCGATGCAGTCAGCAGGCGACCGTCAAGCCTTTTCTTGGTGTTGTTCTTCTTCTATCGCGCGATCTTCTTGCCGAATAGTCTTCTTTGTTTCAAGACATACCCATGCCCCACTGCTCCGTAAAATATATCCAATTGTCTGCACAGAATGGCATTTCCGAACGCTATCGCTAGCACCATTACTCCTTTCCAGATTCCACGCACCACCTCATATCTGTTGCGGCCCCAAAGTGCTCTATGTTTAATGATTGCTCCATTCCGCTTTCACATTACTTTCAGATTATTAACAACGAAGCTGTTCTAGCTAACCGTACAAAGTGCCGCGTGCCGAAAAAGCTGGCCGAGCTATGACGTCACTGCGTTGCCTAGCAACCTACCTCGCGGAGCGGCGTGTGCCTCGCCTCCTCTCCGTGCCGTGCACATGTGGCCTTCACATGGGACGTTAAGGAGAGGGAAGGAGAGCACGCGCGTGGGCCGCGCAACGCTCGGGAGAGGGAAAGCTAAAATGAGAGCGAGATAGAGAGAAATAAATTGTAGCAGCACCAACAAGGCAACGCGTAGAGCTGCTGCGGACGCCGCCCGCGTTTCCCCATTTCCCGCTTTCGCGCCGGAGAAACGCGGGCGGCGTCGGCCGCAGCTCTGCAGGTTTCAACCAGCCATTCCCCGGCAAGTGTGGAGGCTCAGCTTGGCCATGACTTCACCAGGAGATAAAGCTCGGAGCCGCCGCGATGGCGGCACAACTCTCGTTGACATGGGATAACCCAAAAAGAACCGGACACCCGAAGGAGAAGCCGCTCATCTTCAAGCACGCCGCGCGGCCAAGCGAGAATCTGCGCGTCGGCGGCGAGCCGATTCGGAATACCGTGAGTAGCAGCGCTTAGCATTTCCTTGCAAAACTTTGCCAAACCAAGTAAAACCTGGAAGAAGCTAGGTCGATCACCGGCTCCGCTGTTTACTCCAGCCTTGCACCACTAGTGCAAGCTGCCCACTTTTTTGATGGGTGCTTGAGTAAGTCTTTCGTTCGTTTAGGTATACGCCGAGGTACTTATATGACTATGAGTATCACTGGCTGTTGAATTGACACCACTAAACTACTCGTCTCTTCATTAAAGATCACCATTCCCGATTTCTCTGTGCTCAACTTGAGGCTCAGATTTGTCGCTGCGTTGCCACGGATATTCGCAAGTGTTTGTAAAGCTGTTGCATTGTCGGCTGGTAGCACTATGTCCTCCGCATACATAAGTCCAGGGACGTTCTGTCGCAGCATTTGTTCATTACGCATGTAGTATAAATCCAACCCGAATTCACTGTCGTTCTATGCCTTTAACGTAGAAAAATTATTTCTGGACGCACTGCGACGTCTTGTGGCCCTGCCAAGAAGTCCGTGTGCGGCATCCGAGACAGGAAGCGTGGCACGCAAGTGTCTGCGAACGCTGAGAATCGGTCCCTCACTTGCTGCACACTGAGTAGCACATACTCAGTGACCCAAGTTGCCAAGACGTCCATTGAAGAGCTGCACATACCCAGTGCATTCATGGCGCTTCTTGGTGCGAAAGGCGTTTATTGAAAAGCGGTACATATCCAGTTCATTTGTGGTAAGGCCTGTTATTGCGTGAGGCTGCTGTCCTTGAGGAGCCCTCTTGACGTGGTCTCGATTCCGCTTAACATCAGAGAAATTTAAAGGATCTTTTTTTAGTAATTCATGCGTGGCACATCACTAGTTGCCCAAGTTGGCGCCAAAGACGTTCATTGAATTGTGGCACACACCTACCGACCTATAACCAGTGACCCAAGTTGGCATCAAACAGGTTGTTGTTGAATCAAACAGGTTGTTGTTGAATCAAAACAGGTTCATTGGAGAGCAGCACAGATCGAGTGGCACATACCCAGCACTCCAAGTCGGTGGCAAAGAGTGTCTTCGAACAGCCGCCCCTACACAGTCCCGCGCCTGCAGTGACCCATGTCTGAGTGAAAGAGTTAAAAAGAGGCACGTATGTATACATTGCTGCATACTCAGTGACTAAAGTTGGTCCGAGGGTGAGTTTCGAACCATGTTACCTCAGAACAGCGGCCCGATGCACTAACTATTCGACCAAAGACTACCCAGTGACCCAGCTGGTGGGAAAATGGTTAGATACGAACATACAAACATACACACATACACAGCCAGATAGGTACTGGAAAGTACGTTAAGTACCCAAAGAATGCTAACACTATAGAAGTTGACCATAAAAAAATCGAGGGGCACTTATTTATCCCTACGTGAATGAATGCGAAAACATTACGATCACGAAATTTCGAGAGTTCGACGGCCGCCAAAGGTCATGGGTTCGAGTACCCTCATTAACGCTATCGTATTTAAACATGTGCTGTTACAATAACTCTACCTTAATTAACTTCGGCTTAATTAACACCGAAGGTCGTGGGTTCGGCTCCCACCAAAGGTCGTAGGTTTGAGTGCCTTAATGAACTCTATCTTAATTAAGCCGGCCTTAATTAACTTTGCCTCAATAAACTTTCCTTCATTGACGTCACCAACTGCATCAATTGACTCACTTGGACCTTTTGGACTTTTGGAACATGTCGTGGTGGCGCCAACGTCGGATTTTCCGCCTCATGAGCTATCTAATACTTTCGCATTAAAAAATGTTGCAGTTTTGCAGGAAAGTCGAAGCATCGATTGCAATAGCAAATGTTAGACAGCTATACGAAGTAAGGATAGTAGTTTTATCGGTCGTATATATTTGTAAATATTCGCTTAGTAACTCAATTAACAAGCATCGTGTCAGGCGCGCACAGGCAAATTTGAACACATCTCACTCGATGATCGCGCACACTCGCTGCCAATCCGCTGGCGTGAGGTAGTGCGGCAGCGATTTAATCGGCGAGGACACAAAACACACGAACCCATCAGCCGTCGGCGCGCCTAGACTTCATACCTGTGCAGCCAATGCAAATGGGTCTCAATATAGAGCCCGCGCAGCTGCGCCATACGCAGCAGCCGCCGAAGTAGAACGGCCACCCTCGCCACCCTGGCTGCCTTGCGTTCACTGGAAGACGGTGCACCTCTGCCCCGCCTTCTTCCTTAGCGCGCTAGATTGAGCCACTATACTCGGGGACAACTATTCTTGGCAGTGCACAGAAAGCTATGGGACCGAAGCACAGTTGAGATCGGCATCGGCTTTGATCCATGTTCTCGAGTGGTTCTCCCTGCGGAACCAGGTAATTTATGCTTTAATCGACGCGGCAAGTCAAGAGGACTCTGCCGATACGCGATTTTTGTCGGTTGAAGGACTTTTTGCGGTTCTGTGAGTGTTTGAACCACAGCGAGGAGCCGCGGGTAGGCTTAGGCCTACGCCAATGCCGCACATGGAACCCAGGATGGATGTGGAAGAACAAGATATTTCCCAAGAAGGGGCATGCGACCCGGGATGGAAGGTGGCGTACGGTCGCCGGCCCGGCAGGCAAGGAAAGAATATTTTTTGGCTCAAGACGGTGGAAATACACGGGGTAGGCGGAGGGGCGGCGGCCGCACCGCCGCACCGCGCGACGCGATACGACGTGTCACCGCTGCTTCGAGGATTCCTCGACTGCCGAAGGGCACTTTTCGCATCATTGTCAGACCGAGGGACGGCCTGAATGTAAACAAGGTCAGTAAAATACACTTTGAGCAAGCCTTGGCCATGGCGGCAGCCTTGGCTCCGGGCGAAATCGAAGAGGACACGATGTGTCCCAATGGAGTTGAGAACATTTTTGTGGTGTGCACCCCGCGCGAGAAAAACGCGGACGCGTACGCCAGAGTACAGCAAATCAGGCTCAGTGAAGGCCCGTTTGGGGTGGCGGCGTACCTGGCCCCACCCGAGATTCCGTGTAAGGGAGTCATAAGAGGAGTCGTCGTGGAAGTCAGGCAGGGTCAATTCAGAGCGAGAATTGTAAATAATCGGAATCCGGGTGCTTTGGTGGCCAGGCGGATCAAGAACACCACGGCGGTGGTGGTGCTTTTCGACGGCATGAAGGTGCCTAACTACGTGGCGTGCGGCGCGAGCATCTTTCGCTGCACGCTTTACCGACGCCACACGGCAGGCAGCTACGAGTGTGGAGGACTGGGACACCGGGCTGACGTGTGTCCCAACCCGGGAAGCAACTGGTGTCGCTCCCGCGGCAAATGATCGCCGGCGGTAGATAACCGGTGCGATCCGAAATGCACGTTGTCCTGCGGCCCGCACCCATGGCGGCCAAGGAATGCAGGGACAAATTTCAAGTGCCCTATATCATCAGAAGACGACGGCGGCATCGGCACCGACGCGCCGAGCAGCTGCAGTTGGGGGCCGACGTAAACACGGCGGGCGGCAGGAGCCGCTCGCGTATGCCAGCTGTGCGGAAGCGCGGCGGAACTAGGAACTGCTCTCGATCCAGAGGGCGCTCGGTGTCCAGCGTGGGTAGAGTTACTGTATATGCTCCCTACGGGAGCAGAGTTGCGCGTAGGTCCGCCATCTTGCCTGGCAAGCAACCAAGACTATGTGGCGAAGCCAAACTCTGTTTTTGCAGGCGACATGCCTAGCGTGTCGTCGGTCGACCGTGGGTGCTTTTTCATCGCGTGCGGACCGCTTTTACGTCTAATCGCAAACAAAGCGCATGGAAACAGCTCACTAGATAAAATAGTCAAGAAGAAAAAAGGCGCTGTTGATTTTTAACGCGCGGCGTGAGATGGAGCGCGAATATTATTAGTTGTTTTTTGGACTTGGTGCATTCACCTGTGCACCTTCTCGAAACTTTTGACCTGATAATGGATGGACACATTGGTTGTTCTAGAGACGGCGGTCAAATGCATTCGTTAACCTCGGCGGTAACAATTAGATCGCACCTACCATTCTTAGACAATACGTTGATAATGTTATTTTATGGATTCCGAAAATCCTACAAGAATTACGAGTGAATAAGTCTATAAGTGAATAAGTCAAGGACAGTCTAATGCTCAAAATAATTTAGTTTATTAAAAACTGCATAAACATTAGCATCTGAGGTAAACAATGAGATGCCCTAATAGTTTTCCTTCGCTTAAAGAATAATTGGCATTCAGATTATGTTTCAACAGAGATAAATACGCGACTAAGAATGCTGCAATGCTCTTCAAGCATGTAAACAGTATAAGCGGAAAAGCACCTAGCCGCAAGTACCTCTTTTTGTCAATAAAACCGCAATGCGAATTTCAAAAAAAAAAAAAACACGAGTGCACGCACGGGCAAATACTTTGATATAGCGAGCTTTACCAAGTTCATGGCTCGAGGGAATTGTACTAAATGAGGCCTATACCTAGGTATGTGCCACAGCTCTTTACATGTAGGCAGTCAAAGAACATATTGCTGATGAATCAATCACCAGCTATTTGTATTTTGACTCGGGTGCCCATTTTGATTTGTTGTAGAAACGTGCTTATCTACCAGCAGGCACTGGATATCAGCCACAATTACGTCATTTCATTATGAGCCTTTTCACTGCAGGGGTTTCAAAAGTAACCTTCTGTGGGAGTATAGCAAATTGTACCAAGTCTCTCTCACAGGATTGATATAGCTACAAGCTACATTATAGGTAATAAAGCTAAACACAGTTAGGCCCTTTCTGCATGTTAGATGATGACATGTCTCTTTTCCTCCTGCTTCACATAAAACATAATACTAGATGAAGATATTTACTACTGCTTATGTCCAGAAACAACATCCCAAGCAGTGCATTATCATAAAAATGAGCTGGCTTTTTTATGACACTTATGCGAATGCAGTGTGTGCGAGTGCAGTGCAAATGCAGTGTGGTGCATTGCATTCTATCCACAAAACTGGTCATTCTAACTGAAACTCATGTTCGTATTTTTAAAAAAATCTCAATAATTGCAGTAGCCTTTTATATTTCACCTGCAAAATTTTTAGTGCAACCGACAAAAGAACCTTGCTGTTAGTCAAGCAATCTCATCTGAACCACACTTGTTGTAATAGGCCGTTCACTGAAAATTTGTGTTCATTCAAGTGCCTTTACCAGAAGACCCTGCAGTAGTTTAACGAAGAACAACAGTTATTACAGTAAGGTGTCATGAGGCAGGTTTTTAATATTTTTATTATACTCATACATGCTGCTATGAACTAGCAGCAGTTGTTTATTAAAATTGCAAGGAATTCACTTGACTATCCACAATACAAAGGTCTTAAAAATTCAAGCAAAGAACGGTAAATGACAAGAGTGAAGTGCAAACAGCCACTACAGCAAGCATCAGCTGTGTGACCAGTTTTCACTTTTCTAACAAGAGAATTGAAAGGAGCTTCCATTCACATTGAAATGAGAATGTAATAAATACAGTTTATTTATAAACACAATTCATTACCAAAATAACACACACCTTGTGGGTGCACGAGATCACAGCATTTCATTTTTATTGCAGACACACACAATTGTTAAGACACTGCAGAAATATGGAATACAGGAGCAGGACACGCAGAAAAGTTGAACCAGATTAGTACATACTAGATTCAAAATTTGAGGAACATTTTTGAAAATCGCCCATTGCAGATACCACCACTCCACTCCACATTTTGAGCTAGATTACCATACTAGGCAGGCATTATAGGGTCAACAAATCATAGGCAAAATTAGCCAATTTAAGAAAACTGTTACTAGTAGTAGAGACTGGAATTTTATGCGGCAAATAGTAAATTTTAGCCATTAAAAAAGGCACTTAGTGGTGCAGTCCTGGGTACTAATGGAGTGTTACATCCTGAATTGCAAAATGTTTACTTATACATCATTTCAGTAGTTCCTTGCAGCACTGGGGAAGCTGCAGAACTCTTTAGCCAATAGGAAGGTTGAATGTCCATCAAGATGTGTTCATCCCCGAAGCGTTGTCTGCTTGTCATCCTTTCGATACATTCTCCACTGTTGGTGGAGTGACGCAGCAAATGTCTTTGCTTTGTAACTACAGGCTGCATTTCTACGAATGCCACAGCTGGGCCTTGCTTCATCGATACACTTTCCGAGCAGTTCAGTGCAGCCTCCTTAGCCAGTTTTAATAAAGCAAACACCCTGATAAATGTTCACACCATCTGCTCGGTGTCTATTTGACAATACTATAATGTAGCAAATGGATGATGCAGTGAACAATTAGGCCTTCGTAGTGTTCCACATCATCAATGCACCACCAGCACTAATGCTGTGGCTCCATCCGCTAAAGGAAATAAAATCACTTTTCCTTCTCGGCACTGCCTCTGTAGTCCTAGCCGCATAAAAACAAACAGCTGATCTCTAACAACAAAACATACCTAATGCTTTGTCCTCAGCGTGAGATGAAAGTAAGCGACAATGAATTTTACCTTCTATTTATTGTTGTCAGGATGGAGAGCCAGTAACAAGTGCGAATTGGAATTGAAGCGGGCAGTCTGGGCTACAAGGGACGCTGCCATGTTGCTGTGTAATCAGAGTTACGGCAGCTGCTAACGTTACCGGTGTTAACCAGCACAGTAATTCGAGGTATATGACGTGCATGCACAAAGGACCAAACATCTTAGGCATTGCTGTAACGTATCATGTGTCAAGCCGAAATAAAACTCTAATCCCGGCAGTAATCAGACAGTTAAGCTCGGAACTATATTCTGCTGCGCAAAGGTATTGCCTGTGTACACCTCGTACCTTCGACAGTGCTGCAAGTCACTTATGAGATAGAGTATAAGTCAATGATTCAAAAGATAGTATGAAACATTGCATTAGGATTTGTTGAACAAGTAATGTCTACCTAGTAGGGTTATTCAGCCTGGAAGAGTAGAATAGTGGTATCTGTAACAAGTAATACTTAAAGAATTGCTTGGATTTCCCCGAACCAGTAGTGTACGTAGTCCAGTAAATTTGCACACATAAATGACTGTTGAAAAGTGCAAGTCATACACAAAAGATGACCATTTTAATGACTAGAACAAAAAAGTAAACAGTAGGGAACAAGCATCTTAGTCATACATGAATTCAACAAGATTAACCCATGTCATGATTTCAAAGCACATATAAATCTGAAAGACAAAAACAGTAGACATAAACACATGAAAAGTGTGAACACAATATAAATTTGTCACAAGAATGGAAAACATTCCAGTAACAGTAAAATTATGAAACATTAGAAAAATTAGTAGACTCAGACTGCAGCAACATCTTGTATGTAGTTGAACATTACCCATAATATTGCACAGAACACTACATTTTCCATACACAACTGCGATCATTATTTTATGCAGCTGCTGACAAGATATCTAATTAACTTAAAATTGCAGCATGCAATCCTGGCTACAGAAGACCTTTTCTCTCAACACTAATTACAGTGAACACTTTAGGTTAACGCAAAAATATCAGAGAATAAAAGCAGAATAACTTGGTACAGAGCTTGAATCCACCATAAAACAAAAGAGCAGACAGAGAATTGTAGGCAAATAGGAGTCTTGTGACTTGTGATAATTAGTCCAGCATGCAGTGTCGAATGAGGCTTTATGTTTCATCTCCATCGCGATACCAAGACTCTCCAAGGCTTCAAAGGCGAGATTTACCAAGGGTCAGCAAAATAAGCCTTCTATATTGTAGATATTTTGTGCACACATTTGTGAAAACTTGCTGCAGAGCCCAAGAGCACCTCTCACAACTGAGATAATTAAATTCAATTTCTTTGCTAAACTATGTCTCTGGAATGCACACGCTTAAAGACGATGTTCAATACCACATCTACAGGCTGAAAATCACCCCTGCGACTCAGTAATGTTGACATAATTTCCTAAGTCCTCTGTCACTGTGCAGTTCGTGATAGTATTTAGCTCCGCAGCAGTGATAACCTACTGAAATGCAGTGACAACGATTGCCGAGATTGAACTTCGAACAAGAACTTGCACAGTATTTGCACATGGTAGAGGAAAATACAGCAAGAGGCCTGCCTGGGTGAATCACGACAACAATTTGCTCTCTGCTTCGCAGCAGTTCTGCCTCTTTTGCTGCAAAACAGAGACAACATGCTTCTATTGCAGCCCAGCATGCTACGCATTAGAAGTCTGCAATTCAATTCTCAGCAAAGAAAAAAGACATTTAAGGACTCATTGAAAGGACTCATTTAAAGACTCAGTGAAAATGAATTTCTCCGCAGGCTTGCCATGCATGGATTAAAAAGTCTATTTGGCTGCACTAGACTCCAGGTGAACACCTCAGGTCAAACGTAAAATACTGGGGAAAACCTGACTCCTGAAGTTTGCCACAGAAGCGCCCTCCATCCTTTGTTGCTTTGTTCAAGTGACAAGTAACTATGGCTTCGCCGATGATACCGAAACAAATGCTCAGCTGGACATGGCAGTTGGAGATTGATTATCTGAAGCATAATTTCAAGAATTAAAATAAAACTAGTGAGGTTAGGAACACCTTAATGAGTGTTTAAGTGAATACACACCCCAGTTTGTAAAAACCTACAGCTAGCGCACATGTTATTAAAACTATTCAACCAATGTTCAGCTCGTGACTGCTGTACAGCAACCCAAAACAACAAAAAGGATGTTATTTCTGGCCCGTTGCTTATACTAGGAGCAATGAACAGCAGCAGCCTATACAGTGCCATGCTCCTACCGGAAATGGCAAAAAAAGGTGAATTAAAAGGCACAGAGATGCAGAAAAAAAACATAACGACGTGGCTAACACAAGAGTACAAGCTGCTAAGAAAACAGCTACTAGAAACAAGACGTGAATGAACAACTTCCATAAACAGAAGTTGCCATATCACCAAATTATAGCAGGCTGCTAGAAAGGAGAGCGAAGTTTCCATTCTATATTAACCTTCTCTCCCTTGCAAGTTACTGCAGAACACTTTAGTATCTGCGTGAAACAGTCTTCTAGTGGGCTTCAAACAGTTTCTGCTTGTAACTTAGATAAAATAACATAAAATTGATCATCACAGCTTCAAAAACTGATTCGGGTTTTCTGAAGCCTTGTGACCGTGGTCTCTAGAACTGATCTAAAATGCGCCAAGTAAATTAAACAATCTTACACTAAGAGACGTTTTGACTGAGTACACGCATGCCGACACTCTTTGAGCCACACTTTCCAGACTGTCGTAGCCTGGACAGAAGTTACACATTCCTTTGTTTTAAAGCAAACCTGAGTCGACAAAGAAAGAAATGAGACAAAGCCTTTTGTGCAACACTGTGGCATGTAGGGAATTCTTGGTAAAGATCAGCTCTCTCTAAAACAGTTTGCTTAAGGCTTTTGACACTGCACTTCGAGTTGAGGAGATTAGTTTCATTGGCACGAAACAAATTCTCACAAGCCTGCATGAGCCTGACTAGTGGCTGTGATGGCACTTTCAGAGGATTTCGGCCATTTCGGGCATAGCATTTCAAAGCTAACAGCTCTGGGACTTCCCTACTTCTATCAACAATGCTCAAATGGCATGTTTGGCACAGCTTATGCTTATGTATTACAGCATATGCAATATAGCCAGAGAAATATTCTAGGCTGTCTTGTTCCTCTTGACAAAGCTCAAAAATACCATCATCAACATCGACAACTTCATTTGCATCTTCTTTAGGGTCAGCATTGAGACCGCTATCTCTCAAGAAAAGCACAAGATCCTGTGAGTCGTCAATGCTATATGAGCCGCTCCGACTAGGTTGCGAGAACTGAGCCAGCACAATCACTCTAAAGGTGGATTTGAACTCCCTGGCACGGGGCACAGGTGTTTTAAACCTTATTGAGCTAAACAAATTTTCAAGAGCATCTTGGCTCAATCGACTAAGCATCAAAAACTTGAAACCTTGCTTGGTAATGTAGCACTCTCTTAAAGATAAAGCAGCAACAGTTGACAAAACAGCGCCAGTCTGCACAGGTTTCCAGGTGCCTTTACCAGTCTTGTCTACTATCATGAGCCCTGTGAATAAAGCAATGAAGTCTTGCAGAAGCTGCTTGGCATCGTCTGCTTTTTGGGGACAAAGATCGCTTAATGCTGTTTTTCTTGTTCGCGACGTCATTATTGTGAACCAAAAGAATACTTGGTCAATAAAAAATGCGGTTGTCAGAGCTGTGTTTGGCAGCAGGGCTTTGCCAACCAGGTACCGCAAGGCTGCAGCTGTGCTATGATGCATAAGTGAATGTGCCGTGGCGACATTCATCTTTTCATAATGATTCGGGTCCAGGTCACGGGTCTTTAGATGTGGCATTAACTTCAGTTTGTGGTTCTCATCTATAGCGCAAGCCTGTCGTACATGTTCAAGAGAGACCTGCAAAAACAAAAACGAGTTAGAGTAGTCCCATTTCTTTGATTATCAAGGTATCTCTAAACAAAGTTTGTAGCTCTGAAAACATCTGGAGAGTAGTCGCAAGCCTTGACAATCCCTCGCAGTGTGCTGCTTCAGAACTACCATGCGCTTTGGAGACTGACCTTGTTGGTGGGTAGTTTATGCCTGGCAACTGTCACTTTGTCCAGGATGATTTCCTGGCCCCTGACAAGATGACCTCTCAAATTTTTGAGTAGGTGAGATGAATCCGCTAAAAAATGCAGCCTTCGGCCATTTCCACAGGGGTGGGGACATGATGTCTGGGTCTTGCCATATTTTGAAGCATGAATGCCGCAAAGCCTCCAAATTGCAGTGTTGCCTGGGCCCATATCAGTGACCACTGCATTAACTGTGATCCCTGCAGCTTCTGCTCTCCTGATAACTTCAAAAATGCACTCTTTTACTTGTTGAGCATCAAAAGAAGCAGCTGTTAAAAAAACAAAAGCAGAAAAGATTATTACGGCCCCAAATATGAGGCATATTCGCAAACCACAAAACACAACAAAAAGGTTAAACCTAAATGCAATCCTATAGCCTAATTTTTTTGTTTAATTGTAAATTCACAGCAGTAGTGTTGACATTTTCTAGCTTTCAGGCCACTTATGCTTAAAAATAGCTTTAACCTAATGCACCAAGTGCAAGCGCAAAATAAAAGACACTGTATCAAACAAATGACACCCTTACAAGTGAAGTGGTAAGCAACAGCCTGCTTCCACCGAGTCGTCAGTCCAGCCAGCATGAACACCAGAGCATGGGTTGCCAACTCTTCCTTGGTGGATCGGATTAGACGGCCTAATTGTGGGGTGCCCTGCAATGCCAAACAGTCATTTCAAGAAATTACCACAATGTGAGCACTTTCATGGCAAATGCAATATGCAAGGTAGTGGTGGAGTAGGGTAGTTCCTAGCCTGGCAGACAGTGTCGCAATGGCTGGACGACAAAGGCACTGTATTTGAATGACTAAAAGCGAATGGAATTATGCCACAAGCAAATCGAATACCTTTCAAATAATGAACAGCCGTTATCACAATTAATACAAAACTGTGTTCACATCCCAGTATACTTAAAGTTAGAGAGTTTCAGTCATTACATCATGTTATGATGCATCGTTTATTAATAGCACAAATGGAGCATTAGTACTCTTCAGAGCATGAATGATCGCCGTATAGCCTGTAAAGTATGACTACCTAAGCGACGTAGCCTTCTCTATTACACAAGTTCTCATGTTTTGTTTATACTAGGCCCAGGGGGGTACAAATGTATATTTTGCTCCAATTTAATGTTTAATTGGCTGCAACTGACGTTCTGAAATATACGAAAAGTATTTGGAAGATATTCGCATTTACCAATAGTCACTATTCAACCCAGTAATCGAATCGAATAGGACACTATTCCATTTCTTATTCGAAAGTTTCAAATATTTTGCACACCCCTACACTGAATAAATTTGTGAAGGTTATTTGTGTTTACTTTGGCCCATATTGGACTTATACTTTGTTTTAGGTGCCTATAATGAGCTTTAGTGCCAAAACTTATGTAGCAAGCCATAACAACAGATTAATAGGCTGATTTTTCAAAGTACAATATGGATCCTCTGTGCCAGAGCGCATTTGCTTCTGCTAGGACATTACATAACACTATCAATAGACAGTTTCACTTGCCTATTATGCTTCCAGTTGATGCATCATAGTCCAGGCCTGGATTCAGCTGCATTTCATCCATAAGCAAGCAGGCATGGCGCTCTTCTGGTTGCAATGATGAGGACCTCTGTTTCAGCGCCGCAAACACCTCATCCAAGATTCCTTAAAAAATGTACATGTTACATCAACATGAAGCAACATCACAATACCCTTTTAAAGTTGTCTATCATGTTTACCTGGCCTGAATTTGATGTATTCTGTTTGCTGTTGGAGCGTTATTTTTGCTGGTAGAGGTACAACATTCTCTTTCACAAAATCGTAGCCTTTGCTGCCACAGGCAACTTTTAATTGCAGAGCTTTCCGGACCATCTCTGGTGACCATGAGCTGCCTCGCATCGTGCCCTTCTCCAGCACACGAACTTGGTCAGGAGAAAGAACTTTTGAAATCGATTCGCGCAGTCGGTCTCTTTCGCTTTCTGCTTTGTGCCGTCGTTTGTACTCTAGCATGAGGCGTCGCTCCAGATCTACCTCCCTCTGTGATTTTGAAGTCAATTTGTACCCTGTGGACGTACAAACAAACAAGCTCAGTGCTAGCATCAACACTGATCTTATAACAAAGAACTAGTCTCCAATTTGGTAACTTACCTAGCGGTGTAGAAAGCAAGTCTGTCACAGGAACATCGGTGTTCGAAAGCTTTCTTTTTATCGCCCCTGCAAGCAAATAAGTCATTACGAACACTTAAAAGTCTTCCTTAGTGGTATATTTGGCATCACAAGAACAGCAGATTTACAATTGCAGAACAGGATTGACCAGGTCACGTCATAATAAGTACAGTGCAACAACTTATTTCTTCCTCACTCTCCCATAAATCGAATCTTCATGTGGCCTGCAGTGTCTCTCAAGCAAGTTCATTCGCTCACCTGAAGGTGCCAAAGCAGAGTGAAAGGTAGTACAGGCATCCTCTTGTCGTGCATGCAATGTGGAGCAGTCTGCATGCCAAAGAAGCACACTTCAGGGAAAAATCGAATCTTCATGTGGCCTGGAGTGTCTCTCAAGCAAGTTCATTCGCTCACCTGAAGGTGCCAAAGCAGAGTGAAAGGTAGTACAGGCATCCTCTTGTCGTGCATGCAATGTGGAGCAGTCTGCATGCCAAAGAAGCACACTTCAGGGAAACAGAGACAGGAAGTGTCACTTGCACTGTAGAAACACTAGACAGCACAATTACAATTCAATACACAATTCAACACCTAGAAATTGTTTGTCTCCACTTATAAAGACTCCAGCATAGGATTCACAGAGTGGTAACACCTGCGCAAAGCCTTATGGGTGTTTAAATAGAGCATTATCTTACCTGAATAGTACCGAAGGTGCATGGGACATGGCAGGTGCATCTTGCGGTACTGAGTAGACTGCATGATAAAAACATACATCGGTAAAAATCGGAGAGCAAGTATCGCTTGAACTAGTGAAAGCTACGTCAGTAATGCCCGCAATGTCTGGTCATTTATTATTCGGTATGCAATTTAGCACTAGCAAACATTTGTGTTCACTCATGAGAATTGGAGTGTAGGCGTTACAAAGCGATAAGACCAAGAGCATTATCTCACCCGCAGCAGTCTGGAGTGTGGCAGGTGCATCTTGCAGTACTGAGTAGTCTGCATGATAAAGAAAGATATATCAGTAAAAATGAGAGAAAAAGTATCACTTGGACTAGGAAAAGCTACATTAGTGGTACTCGCTATGTCTGGTGCACTTATTAATCAGTACGGAATTGAGCACTGCCAAACATTTGTGTTCACTCTTGAGAATTGGAGTGTAGGCTTTCACAGAGCGATAAGACCAAGGCCGGTATTTTGTAGCGATGCCTTTAAAGTAATAATGCCTTTTCGCGCTTTGTCAGTGGTCAGAGCGACGGTCCGCTCGCGTTATCAACGTTGATATCGTGAGCGGAGCGTCACTACCGTCACTCTGGCCAATGACAAAGCGCGATAAGCGCGAAAAGGCATTATTACTTTAAAGGCATCACTACAAAATAGCGGCCCAAGAGCATTATCTCACCCGCCACAGTCTGGAGTGTGGCAGGTGCATCTTGCAATACTGAGTAGTCTGCATGATAAAGAAACATATATCAGTAAAAATGAGAGAAAAAGTATCACTTGGACTAGGAAAAGCTACGTTAGTGGTACTCGCTATGTCTGGTGCACTTATTAATCAGTACGCAATTGAGCACTACCAAACATTTGTGTTCACTCATGACGACTGGAGCGCAGGCTTCAGAAAATAAGAGCTGCGCCTGGCCTGCTAGGTGCGACCAAGGGCATTATCCCACCTAAAGGCGCCGAGGCAACCTTGAAGATGCCAGGTGCGCGAGGGGTCTCTTGCGCTATTTCCAGTGCTGAGTAGTTTGTGCAAAAAAGAAGCATACACCAGAAAAAGAAAGTAGACAAGTGCGTCTATAGACAGCTTGTTGCTGGTACTGCGAATGTCTGGTTCGGTTATGTAGTCTCACCTGATCTTGATGTGGCAACGTCATGAGGTACTTCTCCCTGTGTTACTTGTAAGGGCGAGTCTACAGGCACGGCAATTGAAACTTAGTAGTCAATATTCACTCAAGGTATGGCAGCTCATTTTTAACAAGGATAGCATCAGCATGCCCCATGTACTTACGAGAAAAAATGCTAGGGACTGCATTTGGCTTCAAACGCCTTTTCCCATTAGTTACTTCGTCAAGAAACTGGTCAGGTGTGAAGTGATCCTGCATGCAAGCAAACAATCACTGTGAGCGACCACACATCATACGTGGCACAAACTGTAATTTAAAAATTGAATTATGGGGTTTTACGTGCCAAAACCACGATCTGATTATAAGGCACGCCGTAGTGGGGGACTCCGGAAATTTCGACCACCTGGGGTTCTTTAACGTGCACCTAAATCTAAGTACACGGGTGTTTTCGCATTTCCCCCCATCGAAATGCGGCCGCCGTGGCCGGGATTCGATCCCGCGACCTCGTGCTCTGCAGCCCTACACCATAGCGACTGAGCAACCACGGCGGGTGTGGCACAAACTGTAAATGACTACAACTGGCACCATTTTACATTAATATTACTACTATAAATCTTGCTTTCACCCAGCGTTCGTTCACCAGCTCCATCGTTTTCAGCATGCGTAACGCATGCAACAAAATAGCATGCTAATTAAGCCTGAATTTTCTAGTTTCGAGAATTTAATATAACACGCTGTGAGTCGCCGTGCTACAGAGCCAAGACTTTCGAGAGAGCAATGCTATACAGCTGTGGTACTGAGGGCTCATTAGCAGGTGCGGCTTAATAGGACTACCATTTACACACAACTATACTGCCGCGGATTACAACAAATTAGAGGGGCAAATTCACTGAGTAACTCAAGTATACTAAAGACTTACGAATGAAATGGACAGCGCCCTATTTTCACATATATTCCGCACGCTTTCATATAATTGGACACTTTGAGGTCATCGGCGCGTAGGCTCAGGTGCTACTCACACAAACAATGGGAAACGTATGCAACAGTACTGCTGAGGAAAAAAGAAACTAATAATAAAAAATAAAATGGGGGACAAGGTACACGCGGGCCTGTAGGACCTCATGCTACGACTCTATCAGCAACACTTGTCAGGTTCTTCGCCGTGGCACGCAACACGCCTGTCAAAACAACACCAAAATGTTTAACAGTATCTCATTTTGTTGATATACGTTTGCAACGAGTGCTTTGACAAACACTGTATATCGAAAACCACGTGAGCAGTTTAACGATATCGGCAGTTCCTACGCGTCGATTACATAACACAAACATCAACCGTATTTCTGAAAAAGAAATAAGTGAAACATTTTCATAGGCTGTTCTAAGGAAAAACTTACCTCGCATATCCTTGATCCTCTCGACACGGCTTTCTTGCGTTGCATTCGAAGCAACCACTGCAGTCGACGTACAATAACGGATCTCCCACATGGTATTGAATAAAAAGCCTTTCCGCTTTCCGAGCGATTGGTGCAATTGGGAGCAGAGCACCCGGTCATCGTAACATCATAGAATAAAGAACCATGCGATGAACATCGAACGCCAACCGGATGCGCTTTGAGCTTGGCTAGCGTTAACTTGCGTCAATCCAGTTCGCCTGCAGCGGCGGCGTCGGGAAATACGAGAAACTGGCCGGAGCACCAGCTTCTCCTCAGTGCACGGTTGCTTGGAACCCACGTGATGGCGTTTAGCCAATGGAGGCATGAGCGGCGTTTATAAATCAGACGCGCAACTCTGCTACCTTTGGTAGCATATACAGTAACTCTAATTTTACCTCTAGTTCAGCGCCCTCTGAATTCATTTCCGTGTACTAAGTGCCCCCGCGGGAGCGCATGCATTCCATTCGCAGATTTGGTGCGAGCTGGTGGGAGCGATCCGAGTCGGAGCGACGCGCTCCGTTCGTGATCTGGCCGAGCGCTCGCGATCTGCCATTGGAATTCAACATAATACTAACTACAAGAAGTTGCAGTACACGGCAGAGAGAAACTTCGTATATTCCACATCCAAGAACAAACTACTGGAATCAGATGCTGCACCAAGTGTTACCATCCTTGCTTAACTCTCTTCATTATTAATGAGATTTATTATCCTTTTAATTATGTGTCCAAACTTGTCCCTAATAATTTTATTTGCATGTGCTGTTGCGTTATTTGCTTGCTTTCTTTTTTTGTTTTGATCAACATGGACTTTTAAGCAACAATTGCACAGTGACATATTTATTGATGTGTTTCTATTGACGTTCCCTTTAAGCAAAACGTGACTTATTTTTGCATTTATGTTTTTGCATTTAAGTGCTTTTGCTTAACTTGTGTGAAAAGCATGTTTCTGCATCCATGTCGCTGTTTGCTGCTGGCAAAAATTAATTTGGACTTGCACACTCACTCAACACACATATTTTATATGTATATTGTTTTGCTAGGTTATATGCTATGTAATTATATATATATGTTCATGTTTTGTATTATTGCACATTATGGTATGTGCTGTAAAAAAAAAATGAAATGGTAAGGGACACAGACCTATTCAAGTCGAATTTGTAGCTTTGTGTCTGTGCTCCTGTCACATGTACTTTGTATGAACGCGAAATAAAGTTCAAGTTCAAGGCAATGCTGCAGAAGCTATGCAACTACTGCAGCTACAGAAGTACATTGTGACCTAAGGTACTTAATTTTACACCAAGTTACATGACGCATACCCATATCCTTCATTCATATGTGACATACTACTTTTTAGTTGCGAATGCGAGCAGCAAGCAATGGAGAGCAAGTCTTCTACACAGAGCAGGGTTCATGGCAGTGAAAACCAAAATTTAACATTCTGCAATACTGAGCGTGCTTATTGTTGCCTTGAAACTTGCTCTACCTGGCAACAAATTGTTCTCATGCAAGCCTTTCCAGAACCAACTTGCCGCTCAATATGCAAACAGTATAAGCCACCATTCACACAGGCTGAATTGTGTCCTCGGACTATTTTTGAGCTTTCAAAACAAATGCAATTAAAATATAAAACAAAAGTAGTAGTAGCTGTAGTGATAGATTAATCAGCAAAGTATAAGGCTGTGATGCAAGGAGGACAGTCAAAACTTATGAGCACATGTCCCGTGTCCCGACTTCACCCAGTCGGGATGGCCAAATGTCCAGACTTATGCTTTTGATCTACTGGATAACAATAAATAGACCGCAAACATACCCAACAGCTCGTTTGCTGATTCTTCTAGGTATTCTGTTGCATTGTCATAAACGTAAAGGTGGTTTCATTTTTGTTGTAGAACCAGTTCTGTTATGGCCCTAACCCTTTACAATACCTACGTCCACATAGTAGCTGTGTTAGGCCATCATGTAGCACCTTTTTTGTTGTAAATCGTGTCACCTGTTTAACTTTGTAGCACATACAGACTGGTGGCTTCTGACAATAACTACGTCGGTTGCCGCGACCCCACCCCCCTCTTCCCAACTTCGTCCACTTGAGAGCGGGCAATCCCAAGTATAGTTGCTGCAGTAATTGAAAATTTGGTCACATAATGGTTGTTAAAGGCCTATTGTTGTACATGTAGCAAGCTCAAGAGCGTGCTACACGTTTACAACGTGTAGTTTTAAACACAGAGTTAAAACACATAGTCAAACACCAGCGGTGTTACCATGCAGGCTAAGTGCGGAGTCAGGCAAAAAGCTGCTAACAGAGCGACAACTGGATGCGCTTCAAGAGACAAATAGGAATTCACCACATCTGTGGCTGCGCTCGTAAGTCCAAGGAAATAAAACACAGACATTGACAATGTTTGCCGCATAGTTCAACTAACAAATGCGAGCAGCTGGCTGGCTGCCTTTTACCGTTCACCCACGGGAAGAGAACATTTGGATGAAAAAAAAAAAGCTGAAAGTATTGGAGCTACAGCCTCAGCATCAGCTGGCAAAACCGGCTGGTAATGCATAAACAGGAGCAAGGCCCCATACAGTTTTCCAGGCACAAGGCAGCCCCCGACAGCCATTTTTCTCCAATGGCAGAATTTTGCTTGCACTTTGCAGCTGTATCAGAAAACCTACAGGCTGCATGCGGATGTCTGTCTAGACAGTTACTTAGACAGCTTTTTGTTTTATTCTGTAGACTACTACCCCGTTGCACCTAGACGACCAAAGCAATGGCAGTTCTGGTACAAGCTAGCACATGTATGATGCTGTGAATAGCAAAAAAAAAAAAGAATTAAAAAGAATTAGAAAAAGTATAATAGCAATTCTGCGAATACAATAAATGCACTTTCATTAGTGCAACACTATGCTAACACTCAGATATGTCGAGAAATGCATAACAAAACTCATGTTAAAGTCGCACAATTTTAACATGACCAGGAACTGTTGCAGTGCAATCTAGGAAAGAAAATTCACAGCGCGTGCAAACAACAGGCCAGTGTTTCCATGATGGGCCAGTGTTTCCATGATTGTGAATGGCTTCATTTGTGATGCTCTAACTTTGCAGCCAGCTATACGTGTGGATAGCTTTACAGTGCTGGAGCTTCCGCACATGTGTTCCTGCACAACGCATAGCCGGGCCAGTGTTTGAGAGCGCTTTACGTTTCAGCACCGTATCAGTTTCTTGGAGTAGATTGTGAATCAGTGTAGCTGCCCACTTGCAACGGCTTCACTTTTAAGCCAAGATTATGCTGGATATGAAATAGTTGATTTTGTCACATCCAATACTTTCGCAATGTTCGCCCACGGAGTGAACTTGGCGAAACTCACTGAAAAATTTAAAATTCTTAACCTGTTCAGCCAGAGTATGCTTTTACCTATTCTGAAAATAGAAGAAATATGAGAAAATTAAGTTTTCAATGGATAGAATGAATTGGCGCCCATAGGGGATATTTCTGCGACATTTTATTTTTGTCAACACTGCATGCTTCTTCTATTAATTGGCTCACTAGAAGGCATTGTAGCTCTCAGAACGATTATCCACACCAGACTCCCCATTACCATTTCCTATCACTGACCTTTCTAATTACAAAACCTGCACACGTACACTTGCACAACTACATTAAGAGCTGGCAGCTTTGTAAGCATTCGCAATCAACACTAACAGAGATGGCGAAACTACTAGCGGACGTCTTACATCACTATTTGTGCATGCAAATGACAAGTACCAATCATGTATGCTAGGCATATACCTCCAGGGAACACGAAATGTGTTTGATAAGAGCTATGGTACTGGCATACGTGAGGTGTGTTATTGACAACCTCACTTTTCCTTGTAAGTGTGAAACTATTGAGTGCAGAGCTGCCTGATGTCCTCAACGTGACTGCAATGCAACATGGCACATGTAGGCAAAGCAGCCACCAATGCCAACCTCATTTATAATTACAATGCTGCATGATAGCTTACGGCTACATAACATCCACTATGGAATCAAATTATAAGCCCAAGCTGTCCCTGTTCAACGTTGCCTTCAAAATGCAGAATCAGGCTAAGCATCTACCTTAGGCCAAATGCTACACCCAATTACACGTCTAAATGATGACCTTCAAAGTGCATTCATGTACAGAAAGGCCTTTGCATTTGTGCCGTTGCATTACACACACATTGATGCAACACACCATAGCTTCCTGTACCTGTGCCAGAGCTCATCATAATTCATTGCATTGTATCCAGTGATCAAACAATGCACCATTACCGGAATAACTTAATCAAGCACACATTTTTTTTTTAATTATAGCAGTAGGTTTCAACTTGAACTTTTGTGGGCGCTTCTTTCTGTGTGGTGTTTCTCTGATACTAGCAAATGCACAACTGCCATCAGCAAAATAGCAGAAGAAGAAAAGGAAAAATAAAGTTGACAGCTAAAATGACACATGTGTCAAGTGTTACCATGGTAGCAATGCACAAAGCACTGTCAGTCCTTTCATATGACTCAGTCACAGCTGAGTCAACAGTGCATACCAAATGTTGCGGCGGTGCTGGGCTCCAGCTAGAAGCAAAGCTTTCAGGGAGGCGGCAGATTAAATGTAAACTGTATTGCATTTCACTAGCACTTGCTTTATTAGGAAGCTGCAAGCGATTTTGTGCGTTTAACCTCAAGAAAACACATGTACAACAACACATAAAAGTACACTTGTCACCCCTGGCAACAGCCAAAGTACGAGTGAAAAGGATTCCACGCTTAGAAGGCAAAAGGTGTAGCATTGTTCGTTTGAACCCGCAAACACGCAGGGACTGAAAGGCAAAGCATTTGCAGTGCGCGTCGTTCGTTACACTTTGGACAAGGAAGGCGATGTGACAAATGTCAAAGGCAAAAGTCGAAAAAAAAAAAAAAAAAAAGAGGTTACGAAACAACGCTCACGGAACTAGACGCTCCCGCCGCACCGCCCTCAAACTGTCAGCTGCTTTTCGTGACGAATTCCGGCCGAAGTTCAGCCGATACACCGCTACCTACGCCCTACAGCGGCTCAGAACCACAAGGACACTCAAAACGAAATATTGGTGCATTACGTGCTCTTCGAAACGTCCGCACTTATGACGTCAACGGGGTGCAATAAGTGGCAATGCAATCCTACCGCAGGCAACATAATGCGCGCGCGTACGTCAGGCAAACTGGAGCGTGACCCGCTTAATTCGGACGCTGCTACCGAAAAACGTTCGCGATCGCTAGCCAAGCGCGCGATCGACGCGTCAATAAAGTGTAAACAAAACGCCGCCGGAATAAACAATTAGGCGAACCAGTACGGTTAGTAACGCATATACTCACGCGTAGTAGGGAGTGCTGCCTCGCCAAGTAGGCGATCATCGTCTCCCTGCGCAGGTACATGATCGTTTTCACGGCAAACATCAGTCCCGAACTGATGAAAATTGGCCCGATGAGCCACATGTGAGTCAGGTTGGGAAACATCTGCTCGCTGTCATCGAGCACGAGTATGGTGAGCACGGTGCCCAGCGAAAACAGCACCAGGGCGAGCGAGAAGTAGCAGTACGAGGCACAGTTGCACGTCGCCAGGCCGCGGGCGAGCCTGTTGCCGCGCGAACTACCACCAGCGACACCCCTTCTACGAGCACGAGAGGGGCTGTTGTCCGCGGACGACGTCGTCGCAGCGGCCGTTGTGGCATCCTCTTCGTCCATTGCGCTCTCGTTAGTCGATCGCTTTTTCGAGGCGCTATCAAGCGAGCACGCTACCCAACAAAGAGGCGGGCCGTCGTGCGAGATGTTGCCATGCGGGAATGCTGTCGAGCGGCGGCACACGCACAGGTTGTCGCAGTGGTGACGCGATGGGAACGGCGGCAACGCCGTTGAAACCGCCACAACATGTACCGTACGTGAACGACGCGGTGGTACGACACCTGTTTGGACGGCTGTGTGGGGTGGGCGGGTGAGGGGGGAGGCAGGCGTCGAAGAAACAAGCTTGGCGTTTTCTTTAACTTCTTTTGATCCGGGGTGCCGTTGCGACAGCGAAATAGAAAATCCTAAATGCGAGAGAGCGAAACGGCGGCAGTCACCTCGTCGTGCTCATACACACCGGATATACCGAGGAAGGGGGAAGCGAGGTCAAGCAAGCAAACAAGCGCCAAAATCGCGCGGTACGCTTCGCGCGCGCCGCCAGTTTCGTTGGACGCGAAGCAGAAACAAGAGATAGTGGTGGAAAATACACTACATGAACCGTTTTGTTGCGTGATCATTTGACGCTTAAGAGCTTTTGCGCTACCTCTAAGTTGGAATTTTTTTATAATTCTGCCCGTAAAGTTAAACATAGTTCTATGATAAAACTATTGGATTAGAGAGTGTGCAATAAATTCAATTTACTATGGCCGAATAATAGTTGTGAGGAGTTTCTTAACGTAAACTTCCGCTCTCAAAACGAATATTATTACGGTTTTCTCGATAACAGAGGGCGCTACAAACGGTAAAAGTAAAAATATTGCCATGGAACGGTGTCGCTCGCGAAAGTGGACCTGTAGCAAGTTGCGGCGATTGCGTTACCTTCCGCTTTATTTCAAACGACGTTCAAATGCTAGGAGGGGCAAACGAACTCTTTGAACAACACAGTCACGTGACACCGCTGCGTTTATCGCGCGACATTGTTTTGAAAAGGGAATCCCCCTCTTCCAGGCCTGTTTTGAACCTAGTACCTCTATGTTCGACGGCAAGGGTGAATCACCGTGGAGGTTTATGCTTTGAAGTTATGCTGCTTTGGGTTATGGATGGCATTTTAAACAGCTCACGATGTTTACTCCGAAACATGCAATGGCAAGATGGCAAGGTCGCGCTATGGTCACCATGTATAGTCGCGCGCTTGCTTTCGGTGAGACAAATAATTAAGGGGAAGTCATATTATTAGTTCACAGTTTTTCGAGTTAATTACCCCTCTCATTTTGTTTCTCCTTTTTCTTTATTTTTCTGAGTGTGGCAGGATAGTCATCAACTGCTGGTCTTCGTCGCTTGTATAAAAGAAAAATTTGGCTAAGAAAGACAAAACCAGATAGCTGGTTTATTGAGGTGTCTATTTATTACACTTTTGTAAAACAACTTTTCTGCAGCATAGTTATTAAATGCTAATTAGCTTATACGTATATGATGGCGTAACAAGCTTGCAATTATAAATGGGCGGCTATATAAGCACAGCTAGCTAGTTTTGGAACATATTAGAGAGTTTGCACTTTAAATTGTCCTTGTTGAAAGGAAGCACTGTAGCTGTCAATAAATGGGCGAAGCTGCAATGTGGCGAAGTGCACTAGCTTGTGTATGAGGATAAAGGTGCACGCTGACGTATTTTCAAACAACTGTACGCGTTTGCCCACGAAGGTAACAGGGTATAGTGGTAATTATAGTCACATTTGGGCGTTCGACAATTATAATGTTTATGATCTTGGCCTGTTCGTTGTCTTTATTACATATTGTGACGGTACAACCAAGTGTGGCGCGCCGGTCAGAAGATGATTTGACGTGTAGAGGTGGACTCGGTCTCGACAGCCATCTTGTTTATGTATCGTTGTCTCTCTTGTAAATAGTGTAACTACATCTTTATATGTGACTTCCGCATCGTAACAAATCGGTGGAGGTGCGGGGTACCCACAAGAGACAACAAAAAACGGAGCTCCGCAGTGGTCGCCACCTCGGACTGGACAACATGATGGACGAAACAGGACCCGAAATGGCGCGGCCCACATCAACGCCTAGAACACCGACGGTTTTCCTGGCTCAACCGCGGGATCCAGGAACCTTCTGCGGCACCGACCACCTCGACGTGGATCACTGGTCGCCACGTATAAGCGTGTAAGCGCCCACAACAAAGGGGATCCGACGATTATGTTAGCTAACCTAGTGTTCTACCTACAAGGCACGGCGAAGGTGTGGTGTGATAACCACGAGGAAGAACTTAACGACTGGAACACGTGCAAGCAGAAGCTGAGGAACTTGTTCGGTCGTCCCGCCTGGCGGAAGAGCGCTGCTAAAGAAACAGCTACCGACACGCACCCAAACGTCCACAGAATCAATGTATCTTACATCCAGGACGTGCTGGCTCTGTGCCTTAAGGCCGACAGCGGTATGGATTAGTCAGACAAGGTTGGGCATGTACTGAAGGAATCGCTGACGAGGCTTTCAACCAGCTCATGTGCAAAAATTGTGAAACAGTACAGGACATCATCAAAGAGTGTCAACGCTTTGAGCAGGCCAAGAGCCACCGCAATGCAACGCCGTTCTCACGTCTGCCCAACACAGCTGCGACGTCCCCTTGTGACGACATGCTAGGAATGCCGCGACCATCATCATCAAACGACCTGACGTGAATAGTGCGGCGAGAACTTGAAGCCATGGCTCCTGCCGGCCTTTTTTCCCGCCCCAGTGAGCCGAACAACTTGTCTACAGTGCCATTTGTGCACGCAATAATCCACGCAGAACTCGGCAGTCTTGGAGTTCATTCTGTATGTGCCGTTGCCGCTCCACAGTTGTTGAATGATCCCTGTCCATCTGGTGGTCAGCGCCATCCTGCACGCTACCGAAATCCAGCCGAGTGGCGAACCGCAGACTATCTGCCAATATGTTTTGCCTGCCAGGGTATCGATCACGAACGTCGCTCGCCATTGTAATAACCGCAATGGCTCCGGGTGCGACTGTTTTCACAACAAATCCGTGCAGGGGCGGGGCCTCGCCTCGATGACGTATCCCCATTTTCTTTTTTTTCTCTCTGTTTGGCGGTGGGTCGGTTGTGCCCCAATGCCGTGGCGGAAGCCGCGGTGCCGGGTGCCTACGCGAAGCGGTGGTCGTTGATGTATTGCGGAGCGCAGCGTAGCAACACCCCAAATAAAAAATACTGCTCCCTCCCTGATAGTGAGATTATATTTGGATCATCAAAACAATGATGCGTTTGTTCAGGAATATCATCGATCCCTTAACAGCTGCCACAGTTGTGCCTAGTCACCACCAACCCGGCGTGTTCTCAAGCGGCTTTGGAACGCCGCCAAACAAAGAGGGAAAAAATGAAAGTGGTGATACGTCATCGAGGCGAGGCCCCGCCCCTTCGGGGATTTGTTGTGAGAACTCGCACCCAATAGCTCCTCCCCTCGAGGACCGCCATTCGCCAGTTATTATCGCCCCGAACATCTTCTGTCTGGGGTTTTACGTGCCAAAACCAGTTCTGATTATGAGGCACGCCGTAGTGGAGGGCTCCGGATTAATTTTGACCACCTGGGGTTCTTTAACGTGCACTACAACGCTGCACTACAACGCGTGCACTACAAGCACACAGGCGTTTTCGCATTTCGCCTCCATCGAAATGCGGCCGCCGCGGCCGGGATTCGATCCCGCGATCTCGTGCTCAGCAGCGCAAGGCCTTAGCTGACTGAGCCACCACGGCGGGTCTATCGCCCCGAACAGAGCCAGCGTCAATAACAGCAGCCGTTTGAACCGGAACAGCCAAACAATGACGCTCGTGCCCCTTGGAACAGTCCCTAGTCGTCATTCCGACGTCACCAATCCCGTTCGCCACCAGCTCGTCGACCATCGTCCCTATCGCTGCAGCACGGCCGCTCGATCAAACGCACATCGAGCGGCCGTGGCCACAGGCTCGTCGTTCACCGTCTCCGATGCAGCCCCGACGCCGGTCTCCGGAAAACTAGGCGATGCAGCTCCCGGAGGTGACGCTGCATTGACGACTCAACCGCAAAACCCTCTTATATCACTTTTTCGACCAAACAAAACTTGATGGACGCTGTAGTCGATGGCGTCAGTGTCCTAGCACTCATTGACAAGTGGCGCAGCCAGAAATTTTGTTCAGGGGGGCTCTCGTTGCAGCCCGGCCTCCTTATTGAATTTGTCGAGGCATCCAATACATGAATAATAACTGCATTGCCAATGCCATTGTATATTAGAAGCTGCAAACAATTATTGAACGCTACGCACTGTCAAGTAAAATACGTATTTTTTCATAAAAGAATATATTAGTATGTCCCAAAATTGTGGCAGAAAGTACTGATATCAATGTTTCCGCGTTTTTTTTTGTCTATTTAATAACTAAAGAAAAATCACACGAACTTTAGAACTACTATATCAGTTCGAAACCAGCAAAGCAGTGCATGCAGCTCATATGAAAAACGTAAAGGCCATGAAAAGAACAAGCTCAGGACAAATATTTTGATGAATATTTGTCATTCAAGAACCTTGTTTACCTTTTTGTACATATGCAACGGCCAGGGAAAAACCCAATGACGCTGTCCTTCGTTGCAATAGATTGCGCAGCAGCAGCTTTTACCGGTCGTGTATTGTAATTACACCGAGATTATAGTCAGAACAGTGAGTACATATAAAAAGCAGGAGTTGTGCAAAATATACATTAGAAATGCGAAGATAGAATGGAATATACAAATGCGAAGATACAACTCGCTAAAGGGCAAAAAAGACTCACTGGAAACAAAGTTCACTGCTTGTATACACAAAACCTCGCAACAAGATATTTCAATATACGTCTAAGTCTACAATAAATCTACGTATTTAAGCAAACGTCACTGTATATAATGCGTCAAACAAGACAAATTAACATGTTACGCAGTCACAGATAGTAAACTTTACGCATAGAAAGACAGACGATCCAGGCAAGAACAAAACTATGATCGCAGAAATCGTTGCATGTTCTCGGGCCATGCAGCGGTCGCGACAGCGCCATATGGATAGAATAATAGAGGAATAATGCAGAAATCAGTACGAAAATGTGTAATTTAACTGCCTGCACAGCGGCAACAATTATTCTGCACCCAATATTAAAGGAGGGTATTGCTTCGTTTCAAAAAAGAAATAAAAGCGGGTGGCTAAAAAGGAAAGAAAAGGACAAACGAAATCCACAGATGATGCGGAAAGTTGAACTGTCCAATATTCCGAGTGTGTTTTTGGCAAACGCCGCGTGGGTCGGGCTTTCAATGAGCAAGGTCGGTCAAAATTGGTTATTGGTGTCCTCGTAATTTTTGTATTCGCATGATAATTTTGATCATGATGCTAACTGCTAGAATAAACGGCTAAAACTTCTGCAGGTTTTAAAAGCTAACGAACAGTCATACGTTTTAATAATTACGAGCTTATGGACCTGAAGGAACAGAGCTTTTTACTTGCATTGATTTTTGCTGCTTCGCTATCTAAAGGACAAACTTCTCTCGGCAGGGAAGTTGAGCGAAGCGGTCAATGACTTCGGACACGTTGATGCCGACATCTCTGTGGGCGTATAGAAGCGCCAGCCTAATAATGCGTTCTTGAGACATTGTAGAGCGCAAATAGCTTTTTAGTAATCTCGTGTTAATAAATAATCTCTCTACGCTGGCAGTGGTCACTACGCTGGCAGTGGACTAGAATCTGCAGCAGTTTGTACACATTTACATAGAACCTGCAGTCGCTTGAGACATGGCATCTATTCTGGTGCTAAAACCTAAGAACACTCATTCGATGTCGTTGGCATCCTTGTTTAGGTACCTTACAAAAACAGTATAAGCTGTTGGATTCCAGCAATATCCGTCGTTTCGTCAGCTAGTATGGAGAAGCAGCCTAGCTAGCAGCGTTTACTTTTGCATCTAGGATTTCTTTGATAATTTCACCACAAATTTTTATAATTTGGTTTTGTACATCTGGGCCTAAATATGAGGCATTACTCGGGTAACTTTCCAAATGGTTCTTCAGATATGTATCTCTATAATCAGCTCGCATCCTAAAAGCACTCTGATAATACCAGTATTTTCAGCGGGGGCTTTGCTTAAATCCATAGGAGCACTGTCCCTATGGCCACGGAGAGCCAGACCTTGTCGTCCGCAAAAAAGAACTGCCTCAATAATAGGCCGTTAACTCTCTTCTATTTTCTCTTATTTTACTTTGCCTGCCCTGGTCTAGCTGATCGATCACATTGGGCGTGCTTCCTGAAAATGTTTGGAGAAAATTATCAGCTGCCAGCTGACAGTCACGGTGATATTTAGTATTTTCGTGTGTGTGGAAGTTTGCGAGCGCGTGGTTCCATTTCTGGAACGGCTTGAACACGAGGGCTCCAGTGCGCGCATGTTGGCCGAAGTTTATAAGAACATTAAACCCCTAAAGTTCCAGAATTGAAAATCTAAAGCACGCCTTTGGAAATGACAGTGCACCTTTCGCGTCAAAAGTTTATGAGAACTTTATACCCATAAAGTTTCGGAATTGAAATCCATGCGCTCCGTAGGTTTCGCGGCCGCTGCGAGATGCCGCAACGCGCCCGCTCGCTATCGAAAAGCCCTTGAAAGTTTGTGCTCGGATGGGGCTCCTTGTGTACGTGACTCCAGGTGCAAGGGCGTTGCCACGAAATTCAGTCCGAGTTCGCAAGGTTGGTTCCGAAATGTCTTTTCGAGCGTGAAAAAGACATTGTAGACAAAATCCAGAATGATTCCGGGCACCGGTGGTTGTTTTGGTCGGCGGTGCATGCCAGAACGAAAAAAATTTCGGGGGGGGGGGGGGGCGGCTGCATCGCTAAAATATACCGGCCCTGTATTGTTTGCCGTTTTGGAACAATGCCCCTACGACGTTATACTTGGCCTAGACTTTTTATCGTCCCATTCAACCCTCTTTGATTGCGCGTCTAGTGTAATTCAGCTTAAACTGCCCCACGGCTGTTATAGTCCACCAGTGACACCATCACGGTTATGCGCTCCTGAGGACATCCGCCTGTCGCCTCAAGCCACTACGTACGTCACTATATATTGTCGTTTCCATCTGTTCCTGACGGCGTCTATGTACGTACAATGTCCCACCGCAGACATACTCCTTGAAAAGAATTTCGCCGTTCACCATACCGTGTTCACTATCACAGGCAATCGGACTTCGCTCCCTCTCCTTAATTTTAACTGCTTGCTTCAAATTGTTCCCAGAGGCATGTCTTTGGGCGACATCTTGCCTATCAACGATAGCGAGGTATTAGCTTTTGACGCCAAAATTACGTCGCCCTCTGCAAGAACCCTCTACAAGAACTCCTCAGTCACCTACTCTTGTCACAGACGATCTTAGCACGTTGATTGCACCTGATGTTCTTCCTGCACAAGCTGCTGACCTCCGCCATCTCTTGGAAACTGACCGCGACATTTTTGACCTTGACGGCCGCCCTTTAGCCCAGACGTCGGTGGTCAACCATCGTATTTACACCGGAGACGCCAATCCGATACGCCGCCGGCCGTATCGTGTTTCACATGCTGAACGACAAGTGATACAACGAGAAGTCGATAAGATGTTGACTAAAGGCATTATCGAGCCATCTGGCAGTCCGTGGGTGTCCCTTGTTGTCCTTCTCAAGAAGATAGGATGGCAGTTGGCGCTTTTGTGTCGATTACCGACACCTCAACCAAATCACGTGCAAGGATGTATACCCCTTGCCGCGTATCAGTGTCAGTTTCAGTTTATTATTCTATAAATACAGTGAATGGGCTACAGATTATCTACAGACGAGGGTCCCAAAGTCAAAGACTGCAACGGGACCCTCGGTTAATAATAACATTGCAAAAACGTATGAAAGTTAAAGGGACTGACAACTGATATTTATGGACCCACTTTCTTATGGCAGAAAGAAAAGCTCGTCCTCCCCGGTAGTGTTTACACCTGCAACGGTTACTTCCAAAAGTGCGTGGATATCTTGTAAGCAGAATTTTTCGGTCTGAACAGCATCTAAAAAAAAAAAAAATAAGAGTCCCTCCTCGCAACGCTGAGAAGTGATAACGATGCCGATAGCCCGCCTCGCAAATTGTGAGAGCCGCCCATCGTTCTGCTTTCACTGGAGGGGGTGAAACTGTGGTTAACCACCTATATTTCACCTTTCCAACCACTTTTAAAGGTAAATAGACTGGTACAATAAGTTTGCGTTGTTGCACAGACCTTTCTTATAGTTGCACCGCGTTTTTTCCAATGTACACGCCTACGTCATGGCTAACTGACCTCCGTCACCATTATTGAGACGATAGACGAGTCAAGCCAAGTCATCGAAAATGAAGGCGAAGGCAGCGCCACTTTTCTACTCACTACAAACGAAGGCTTATATGTGCACATTGTAAGTTGGAAAAAAACTCATAATAGAAAGAATGTTACTGCATTTCAATATTAATAAAAAGACCAGGAATAGTGTACACTGCTAGGAGGTCCCGTGGTAGACCTCATAAGTACCTTCACGTTTTTGCCGCGTGGGGCGCCAAAGGTCATTTTTCGCGAGTTTTAGTGAACAATTAAAAATATAAATCCACGTTTAATGAGAAAAACAGGGCCCGTTCTAGCCAATACGATAGACGATCTTTCCATCAGCGGGGTTAGCTCAATTAATGTTCTGAGCGGTTGTCTGTCCCTTTAAGCATGTTACGCAAACCAAACAAAAAACAATCGCGTAAAATACGACATAGAAGAATTGAACAACACAATTGTAAGTATACAATCCTATAGTGCATAAAAAATGCTGGCTTTGAACTGCTTGCATGGATCCCAGTACTTTTCATCCATAGACCTTCGATCAGGCTATTGGCAATTCTCGATAGATGACATGGACCGTGAGAAAACTGCTTTCGTCACACTTAACGGCCTCTACCAATTCAAGGTTATGCTGTTCAGCCTTTGTAATGCCCCGCCAACCATCGAACGAATGATGGACTCCTTAATTTGCGGCTATAAATGGTCCACATATTTGTGACATGTAGACGATGTGATAGTCTTTTCACCAACTTTCGTGAGTCATCTAACGCGTCTATCGGCCATTCTTGCTGTTTTCCAACGCGTCGGCCTGCATTTGAACTCATCTAAGTGCCACTTTGGCCATCGACAAATTACTGTTCTAGGCCATCTTGTCAGTGCCGCTGGCGTTCAACCCGACCCTGACAACAGTGACAAGATTCACGCTGTCCAGAACTTTCCTGTTCCGTCTTCCACCGCGCAGACGCAAGAAGCTTTGTTCGACTGTGCTCGTATTTCCGTCGTTTCTTCAAGAATTTCGCCGTAAGCGCTCACCCACTCACCGACTTACTTAAGAAGAACGTTGCTTTCACATGGGGCCTTGCTCAGACCAAAGCGTTCTCCGCCTTTGTACGCTTGCTAACGGCTCCCCCATTAGGGGGCTGTACTCGTTCATTGGCAGCGTAACGAAGAGCGCTTAATTGCATACGCCAGCCGCCTCCTGTCACCCGCTGAGAGGAATTTTTCAATTACTAAATGGGTGTGCCTGGCGTTAGTTTGGGCAGTAGCAAAATTCCGCTCCTACTTGTACGACTGCACATTTTCCGTGGTTACCGATCACCCCGCCTCGAGCAGGCTCTCGTCACTTAAGGACCGCACTGGACGATTGGGTAGATTAGCGCTACGGCTTCAAGTATATTAATTTGCTGTTTTATACAAGTCAGGCCGCTTGCACAAGGACGCCGACTGCCTCTCCCGTCATCCTGGGGACCACCCTGAATAAGATGCACATGACAGCGACGCTTGCGCACTCGCCATTTCTGATCTGCGTGACATTCCCACTGAACAACGGCGTGATGACTGCTTACGTGTTCTCATTGATCGTCTCAATTCTGGACATTCGCAGCCCGCGCTGCACATGTTCGTACTCCGCGACGACGTTCTCTACCGTCGCAGCTTGAAGGCCCAGAATATTTGCTCGTTGTACCGCACCATCTCCGGACATCTGTTCTTGAGCAGTTGCATGACGCACCTACTGCAGGCCACTTCGGCACTTCTCGTACTTACGACTGCGTACGGTGCCGCTTCTACTGGCCAGGTCTGTACCGCTCTGTGCACCGCTACGTTGCAGCCTGTGCGCTCTGTCAGAGCCGCAAAAAACCTGCTGTGCTGCCCGCTGGACGCCATGACCCCATCGGTGTGCCCTCAGAACCATTCTTTCGCGTCGGTCTCGATCTTCTCGGCCCTTTTCCGACGTCGAAATCTGGCAATAAGTGGGTCGTTGTCGCGACTGATTACGCGACCCGGTACGCGATCACGCGAGCTCTGCCCACAAGCTGTGCAACGGGGATGGCGGATTTCCCTTTACTTGACGTCATCGTCCTTCACGGCGCATGCACCCCGGCAGCTCCTCATCGATCACGGCCGCACCTTCTTGTCCCGAGTTGTTGAAGACCTCCTTCGCTCCCGTTCGGCCGAGCACAAGCTTTCCACCGCCTACCACCCGCAGACAAACGGATTCACAGCGCGATTCAATCGCATGTTGACAGAAATGCTGCCTATGTAGGTTCATGACGACCACAGTGACTGGGACAGCACGTTACCCTTCGTCACCTTCACCTATAATTAGTCCCGTCACGAGACCGCTTGCTTTTCAGCATTCTACCTTCTGTTCGGCCGCCACCCTATTCTGCCCTTTGACACACTGCTTCCGTTCTCAACGAACAATCCCACTGAATATGCCCAAGACCTCTTGGGGGTGGTAACTCCCCCGAGGCCGAGTCAAGCCCCCCCCCACGCGTCCAGCCCCACCAGTCTAACGTCTACCTTTAGTCCTCTGTTTTCACATTGTCATTACAATTCAGGAGGTGGCTTGAGGTCAAATTTTCCCGAGTAGCAAAAACACTCTATCATTGTCTTGTATTTATTCAAATCAATCTTACGTTACTTTGAGTAAAACGCTGAAGACATAAACATAGTCAACATCCTTGGTGTCATTATTATTATAATTATTAGGCCTTTTATTTGCTGTTGGATTCCTCTGGCTAAAGCAAGGTAATTGAATTTTATGCAAAGTGCTTCCTGACCCCCCCCCCCCCCCCCCCGCACCACACAAATTAACGCCCCCCTCTCCCCCTGGCAGAGATCCTGGGTGCGCTACTGCCGGCACTTCAAGCACTCTACAGCCCATGCGACAGCAACGCCACCGCCAACATCTGTCGCATCGGGTTTCCTGTCGCTCATTCTTGCTGTTGCCAGTTTGCTGTTTGTGCGCTGCTAGCGTGTGCGTCTAATGTTGTGTTGCCAGCGATATTTTTTGTAGTTGATGTAATTCAAACGACGCATTCGTTTAAAATGAAGGCTTGCTTTTCCCTGATGTGTTCCAGTTTGAATTATACATACCGGTTATCGCCGTATTATAAAGATGTCCATGCAATACAAGGTATTGAATTACTTTTAAGTATCCAACTTTGAAATAACCCATGTGAGTGAGACTTACAATTATTTATTTAATAATTGAAGAACTACCTATTTAATTGATTCAGTCGAAATCAATTACATAATCAATCAATGAATTACTTTAGTTAATTATTGAAACAATGATATAGTAATTAGTTAATTATTATTAATAATCAGTAATATAATTAGTTATTTAGTGGGCACGTCGGCTGGCCGCCTGTTACAGCCATGACCAACCCGTTTCTTTACTTCATGCAGCTGCTCCTGCTATACGTGCGGCATGGACGGCCAACGCATCCCACAAGACCATGGATTTCGACAACATTGCACCGTTCTATCTCGGCGACTGCGCAGAAGAGCCTTCACTGTCTGAAGTTTTGGACGCCACCGCGATCATCGACTGCCATATAGGCAACTCGACATCTCGGCTTGCTTCTAGTGGGCACATCGGCTGGCCGCCTGTTACAGCCATCGCCAACCCGCTTCTTTACTTCATGCAGGTTAGTAACAAGCATTCGACAGTCAAATATAATGATCCCTGCTTTGTCCAGCCGACGTGCTCCAACAGCTTGTGTTTGTGTTGCCTGCATGTACGAAATATAGTGTTGTATTGTGGCGACATAAAACTTTGTGGCGACATAACTTTGTGGCGACACAAAATCCAATCCAGGTCTGTCTACTGAACAATTATTAAAGAACTTCTTGATGGCCAAAAGACTATCAGTAAAAGATTAGATGCGATAGAGTTGAAACTCAAGAAGGTTGAAGCATCAATGTCAGTCGTTAAGCAACTGGGTACCAAAATATCCAATCTCGAAAAACTGTTCAGGGATTGGAAAAAAGGTTAGGAAGTTTTGAAGACAGAAGTAGGTGAAACAACCTTCTGGTTTTCGGAATCCCTGAAAGATCGGAATAAACACAGGACTGACTTGAATCAATCGTAGTTGAAGACTTGCTCACAAATAAGCTCGGTGTAGAAGTCAATTCTGGGAAAGGCTGCATAGAATAGGGCGCACGCAGCCAAATAAACCAAGACCAGTAATTTCAATGTTCATAGACGACTGGGAAAAACGAAGTGCGCTGAAAAACTGCTTGAAGCTGAAAGGAACTGCTTTTTCAGTGTCAGAGGACTTCTCGGCGGCCACCAGGCAAATCAGTAAGAACTTATGGGATAGTGCATCCGATAACAGGAAAGCAGGCGCCTAAGGTGAAACTAACATACGACAAGATTAGAATTAATTATCAAATATATTGTTACGCGCTGTGCCGAGCATGGAAGAATGCGCCAGAAAGACGGTGAAGACGGCGATCTGGGCAGCGCTCGTGCTCTCGTTCTGTCCATCTAGCCTGCATGCAGCCGTCTCTCTCTGTATATATCGTGTATATATAATTTTCCTATCCCTTTTGCTACTCTCATCCCCGTGGCAATATGAATGGGACAGTCTTAAATGAAAATGGTTCCCCTTGGTCGGCGCAGCAACAACAGGCTTCGTGATAAACAGTGACGTAGAAGCGAAATAGCAAAACAGTTTCCGTGTCTGAATATAAACGCCCGAAGCTTAGTAAATAAAGCTGTTGACTTGGAAAGTGTAGTAAAGGCGCATAGACCACATGTGCTAATAATAACAGAGACTTGATTACACGCAGATGGTAATGATTACAATATAACACCACCGGGTTACAGGATATACTATAATGACAGAGATTCCCGTGGTGGCGCGGTGTCGCCATTTTGTTTCAAGATTCCCTAAGTGTGATGCGATTGCCCGACATCAAGGGAATCGAAAGTGTTATCGTTAAAGTTTTTCTAGATGAGCTCAATATTCTCATTGGGGGCTCTTATCGTCCACCCAATTGCTGTGATGAGTTTGTGAATCAATTAAATGAATTTTTGTGTATGTACAAAACTAATACTTGCAACTTTCTAATACTTCGTAGGTGGTGATCTTAATTTCCCTATGGTGAATTGGGCAGAAGAGTTTCCTGATGCCCTCTCAATTGCTTCCATACCTTTTCTTGATGTTTTATTGTTCCATGACCTGACGCAGTTGGTAAAAATGCCCATTCGTATTCAAAACGACTCTAGCACAATTTTATATCTTTTTCTTGTTAGCAGAGGCATATGCCGCCGTAGTGCAGATGTGAAAATATATGATGGCATTTCGGACCATAAAATAGTGTCTCTAACCATCCAGCTATGCTTTGTTAAGAAGTTCGATGAAGCGACGAGCATTGTACCCGTGTTTTCGCGAGCTAATGACGTGGACATTCTAGACACTTTAGACGATTCTTTTTCTTATTTTTCTACACTTTTCGAACAAAATGAGTGCCCTGTCGACAAATTGTGGCGTTTTTTCAAGGATATGGTGACAAAATGTATTAATAATTTCGTTCCTCATAAGCGCAAGGTACTAAACCAATCAAACCCATGGATGACGAAGGAAATCGTACGCCCAGGACGTAAAGTGAGAAAGACAAGCAAGCAGCAACAACAAAAAAAGACCGTCAGTGTCTGGCATAAACAAGATAACTGAGATGCGTATAAAGCTAAACGGCAGTTTGAAGAAAGCGAAAGAAAAAATATCAAAGCGAAGATTTGAAGAATTTCCTTCTAACGTCACCAGATAAGCTTTGGCGGTACCTTTCGCCCCCAAAAAGTCTAGTTTCAAGCATAACGGTAAAGAACGTAGTAAATGATAAGATGGTGTTGGGCTGCTGAGCACGAGGTCGCGGGATCGAATCCCGGCCACGGCGGCCGCATTTCGATGAGGGCGAAATGCGAAAACACCCGTGTACTTAGATTTAGGTGCACGTTAAAGAATCCCAGGTGGTCCAAATTTCCGGAGTTCTCCACTATGGCGTGCCTCATAATCAGATCGTGGTTTTGGCACGTAAAACCCCATAATTTATTTATTTTAGTAAATGATAAGAGGTATATAACAGAAGCATTGAATGACTATTTCTGCTCAGTTTACACGTCTGATGATTACCTTATTCCCGATTTCGCCACTTATGACTAAATCATAGCTATCGAGGATGTTTATATCTCCGGAGAAGGCCTACTGTCCCTTCTTCTCAACCTAGATCCTAAGAAATCGCCAGGGATTGATGCCATACCGAACGCCTTCCTTATGTGGTAGGCTGAATGGTGTGCCAAATATCTGTGATTTTTAAAGCCTCACTTTCACGCGCTGAACGTCCCAACGATTGTAAGCATGCTAAGATCACACCAGTACCTAAAACCGATGGTCACTCGATTGTGTCATTTTTCAGGCCTATTTCCCTGCCATGTTCTAGTGTGAAAATTCTTGAACATATTATTTCTAATCATCTTACCGCGTTTGTTGAAAGAAATAACATAATTACCCCCCATCAACATGGTTTTCGGACAGGATTCTCAACTGTAAGCCAGCTCGTTGAGACTATCCGTGACCTTGTGGCAGTGGTTGATATGCATAGTAAAATAGATATTATATTAGACTTTGAGAAGGCCTTCGATCGTGTGAGTCACCAGAAATTACTGCTTAAACTCAAGCCAATTCTGAAAAACGATTCTTTACTTGCGTGGATAGCAGCATATCTTTCCATGAGAAGTCAATGTGTAACAGTCGATGGTGTAAACTCAAACTCAGCGCGTCTGAAATCAGGTGTTCCACAGGGTTCTATTTTAGGGCCACTGTTTTTTTTTTCAGTTATTCATCATACAAAACGTATCTGTAAAAATAAAACTTTTTGCGGACGACTGCATACTATATCAAGAAATTCGCGGTCCGAGTGATCAGGAATCTTTAAATACAGCATTGTCCACACTGCACACATGGTGTATAAATTTGCAAATGAGAATTACAAAAGAAACAGTCGCAATGAGAGTGACGCGGAAAAAACACCCGTTTTTGTTTACTTACCTCAATGATGGTCATGCTCTATCAGAGGTCTCTACACATAAATACTTAGGAATAATACCCACATCTGACCTAAAATGGAATGACCATGTCGAGTACACCGAAAAAAGGACCATGAAAAAGCTCGGTTATCTAAGGAGGAGGCTTGGAAATGCCACGCCGGACATAAAAATTCTAGCATACAAGACATTTATTAGACCATCGTTAGAATACGCCGCTGTAGTATGGGATCCCTTTACTGCGTTCAACATAAAAAAATTAGAAAGGGTTCAAAGAAACCTATCCGATTTGTCTTTAATAGTTATAGCTGGCAGACGTCACCCTCACTGCTCTTGCAAAGGGCGGAACTTGAACGACTACAAAGAAGAAATACAGAAAGGTTGAAATTCTTTTATTTAGTTTTTCATGAAAAAATTGGACTTGACAAGGCATTATATATAAAACCAGCATCTGAAAGTGCAGTGCGCTTTTGTCACTCTAAGAAAGTTAGAGATTTTATAAATCGCACCGATACGTTCAAAAATTCATTTTTTTTTTCTACGAAAAACCAGTGAATGGAATTGTTTACCAGCTGATGTCGGATGTGAAACAGTTGATTTATTTATGAATGCGCTGAGGAACCGATCCTGGGGCGCTATAACGCAAAATGATTCCAAACAGTTTTGATTCCAATTTCTACAATCAGCCTCCACGATTGGTCAAAACATTTTTGGACCACTGGAAACTTCGCCTGTCTGTCACGCGACGTCACGCAAACCGCGATAGCTCTCCATCTGATATAACGTATACACACTGATTATGCATAATTAAACCGCACAAAAGAAAAATAACCATTCCTGATTCTACGCCTTTTCCCCATTAGCCCTCTGCTATTGGTCCAATGTTTTGTGGCTACGCCCACTTCGCCTGTCTGTCACGCGACCTCAAAAAACCGCGAAAACTCACCACGTCAAAGTGACGTGTACGCGAAAAAAAAATGCAATAATATGCCGAACAAAACTGAAAATTTTTCTGAATAGCCACAGACTGGCCCGTTCCGAAAGGAATAGAAGATGGCTGTCCCGCCGATCGCTCAGGCCCTCGCTGCTCGCACCTGCCAGTGAGCATGTATTTATTTGCGCATGATAAACCTTTTTGCGTGGCAGTAAAACGTTATCGAGCCGTTTCAGCATGCAAACGACATCGCTTTGCCAACGCTTCCTTGCTGAGGATCCGTTTTAGCAGCATTCTTCTTTCCGTTGCACGCCGCCGCGATTTTCGACCAGCCACCGCAAGCTAAGTAAGGCGAAGCGGACCAATCGGAGAAGCCTGCACCACCCTCTTCATGCGGTCATCTATTTTCACTGTGCTGGCTAGGCCCCATCGAAACCCTCTCCACTAGAGCGTTCTCCTCGCCTCTTGTCAGCCAATTAGATAAGAAAAACCTCTGAGTGTAGACAATAATATTGGTTTTTAAAGCGAACAAAGGTGTGACCTCCTACAAACGAGGAGAGTGTTTGATTGGGTTGTTCAGACAACGCTGCGGCTCACCGCCCGATGCTTGCGTCGGTGGTTACGTCAATTTGACGTCAGGAGTTTGGAATCAAAACAGTTTGGAATTGTTTTACATTAGAGCGCCCCTGATTTTTGTTCCGGTTGTTTTGGTTGTATAAAGATGCATTTCATTGTAGAAAATGCAATGTTTTTCTCTGTGTGCAGTTACTTTTCCATTTTTTTCGCTATGTCTTTGTGGCGTTATCTGTTGTAACTTTTTGCCATCGAAAATTATGTATGCCCACTCCTGCTTAAGGCCTGGCACTCAGGCTAGCAGTATGGAGTAAATAAATAAATAAAATAAATAAATATTAACTCTACACTAATAAATTCATTACTTTTCTCCAGTTATAACTAATCAATGAGTTAATTAATTATTCCATTACTGACAAATTAAAACTAAGTGTGCTGTTGGTTTACGTTACTCCTATTGCCTAATCGAGTAATTAGGTAATAATTAATAATTAGGTAACTGTTAATATTTGATTTTGCTATCTCCCATAGATTGTTGATGCTGGGACTTCTAAAAATTAAGTAGCCAGTATCTTTAAAGAATGTTCATGTATTTTTTAGTGATATCTGCATACGAAGGAGTAGTTTTTCATTGATAATTTTTTCATATGTGGCACATAATTGCAAGAATTGTATGTGCATTTCCACAGTTGATTTTCGGCAGCCTAACGATGTATATAAGCAACAATTGTGACTTCTACGGCTAACTATTGTTTAACACTTGATTTCATACTGCCAAATTTTATGTGACTAGTTGGTTCGCTCTCCTTTTCAATATATTTAGCCTTCATTAATTAGACCACCTCACGCAATACTTCACCTCTGAGCATGTGAGAACTTTGAATAAAAAATAAAATTAAACTACAAACGATCACAAGCGCAACCGGCGTAACGATCTGTCGTTGCACAGCGTGTCGGGGGAAGCACAGCGGCTTTCATACAGATTATGCTGAAGTGGCACCACCTGGTGACGTCAATAAAAGGAGCCTCAGCCATGGGCCTTCCCTGAACCCCTTCTAGTACACTGTACTTATAAATTACACCGCGTCTAAATTACACAGCGCTCTTTGGCCATAACTGGCCCGTGAGCCACAAAATACCATTTGTCATCATCAGCGTTTGAAATAGAGTTGCATAGCGGCGGTAAAGCGCCTACACACACACACACACACACACACACACACACACACACACACACACACACACACACACACACACACACACACACACACACGCACACACACACACACACACACACACACACACACACACACACACACACACACACGCACGCACGCACGCACGCACGCACACACACACACACACACACACACACACACACACACACACACAAATTACTCAAATTATTTTTTGCATACCGTTCAAATAGATAGTCAGCTTTAATTAATATTGAAATTCTCAAATATTATAATTATATGAAGAGTGTAAATGAGAAAAGTGTAGTTCAGCTTGAAAAACTCCCAATACAGCTCTCTGTTACTCAGTACGTGCTACATAAAAGTGTTTTTCCGAACGTGAAAGAAGCCTGTGAATACACGCAAAATAGCCGCGCTACTGGCCGCTCGAGGGACACCGAAACAGATATAGAAAAATTTCTTCTAAATAGGCGCCATATGCCGAACAGACACTTTGACTAAAAGGAATTTTTCGGCGGCCAACGACACCGTGTCAATTCGGTAACGAAAATATCTGTTCCTAAAGATTCACGTTCGGACAAATTCATGGGCGCACCTCAATCGCCCAGAATATTGGCAAGTTTCGCCGTGCTGTCCTTTTTATGCTGCATTGTTTCTATATTTTACTGTGCAAGGCATCCATGAAACATAACATTCCGGGGAACGACACGCACGAAAGCAATAACAAAGGAACTACTGTTATGATCTCTGTATACAATTACAAAGATAGCAAATTCCAACTTTGAGCATCGTTGAACGTGTCATGCCGTAACGAACTATATGTACTGAACTTACCTGCATACTGAGGAAAATGGGAAGGCACTGCTATGACAACTTCAGCAGCAAATGCTTACAAATAATTCTTGAGTCAGCGCGTTTTCACAGAAGCCCTCGACTATAAGTACTCGTCAGCTGTGAAGAGTCCAGAAACCGTATAAAACAAGCATCTAGGTTCTACATATATTTTTTCAATACAGTGTTCATCTAAATTCTTCCGCATTTCTTTCACGCTGTCAGCTTATCGCAAACGCTAGAATATATCAAATGCACTTCGCATAACAATCAATCTTGTTATAAATGGGTTTAGCTGCATTCTGCTTGAGGAGCGTTGATTGGCACCAAGTTATTAAAAAAGGAGGAAAATCAAAAGTCCTCAATCAGGCACTCAAGCAGGCACAGTAAGCATGGTAAATAAAAGAAAATGCAACATCATCTAGAGGCATACGTAAATCCATTTTATATCTTCAAATTGCGGCACTGACCATATAATTTATTTGAAAGCGGCCATTTTCGTAGCATTGTGTGTGGTTGTAACAATGGCGAGAAAAGCACACTGCGTCAGGCGTTAGGGCGCCTGCTGAGGGGGTCCCGTTCCGCATGGTACCTTCGTCGCCTTGTTGCAGCAGTTCAGCCACACATCGTCTTTTTCACCTTGAGAGCATCCAGGTGGTGGTGGACAACTGCATTTGGACATAAGCATCAAAAGCTTCATGTATCAGTATGCACCAAACAAGTTGTATAAACAAGTGCTTCTAGTCTTACTAGCTCAGAAACGTGCAAATCAAGCGTTACATAACAGCAACAACGCGCTCTAAGGGGCAATGGTAACAAAGGAAACCATACGAATGAAAGCGCTGCTGTTAAGGGTGACAACGTCTTACAAACTAATGCTATTGTGGATGCCATTTTCCCATTGTGAAGGCCACCATGCAGCATAATTTGGAACAATTTGTTGGACAATACATCGAAGCTCAAATGTGAGATCGAATAAACCACGATGAGCACTTGTTCCACAGTTATAGCTGTTGTGCGCCCTGTCACTGGCTAGTAGCACTATAGGCTTGTGTTTCTTAACTTCTTATTATTGCGATAGCAATTATATGGACACTCCAAAGCAGATTTCTGCCGTCGCCGTCGCCGTGAGGTTCCGTATGACGTCAATGGAGATGAAATTGTTGCCGATAAGTGGTTCTTGAGGGAAAGGGAAAGGTTGGCGCTATCTTCTGCAGCCCTTGAGGGAGCACGGCTCAGCGCCAATGTCCGAACGCTGTATGTGCGAGTGAAAGGGCGCGAGGGACGCGCGCTTTCACGGGGAGTCAACGCACGGCGGAGAACAAACGCGCGTTCTGCGCCGTGCTCCCTTAATGACTGCAGAAGTAGGCGTCTCTTTCCTCCTTTACAATCACCACATATGTAGAGCAAACGCGCCTTCTTCCGACGCGCGAAAGGCCGTGGGGGGAGGGAAGGGAGGCGACGTTTAGCTGCGGCACCAAGTGCCTATTTATATCAGAGGCTCTGGCAACAGTCACCAACGCCGCATGCATTTTGTGCGAACGCGGGCAAAACGCCGACGGCGTCGACAACAGTTCTGCGTGTTGCCGGTGCTGCTGCATGTCCAAGTTTGTACAGTTGATAAAGCTACTATCATTACTCCGTATAGCTCTCTACAAATTTGCTATCGCAATTGATGCTTCGCCTTTCAGGTAAAACTGCGACAACTTTTTTGTTTTAAATGTACCTGCCGCTTCTACAGTCCTCCCGTTGTATATGCCGTAGTATGGAAACCACAATTATCACCAACATGCGGGATTTATCTCAATTAGATAGTTGGAGTTAGCCCGATATGTACGTCCCTCTTCCTGGCCAAACCCACGTTGTGAGAATGTGGCACTGTATGGAACTCATTATCGTCTTAACACGCGCACACGTTCCTTGACCGATCTTTTCTTCTGGGCACTTGGCATATTATGGAAGACATAATAATCATCAACATGCACCGCTCATCTCAAAGCTCGTTGGCATTGACGCAATATGTGCCATCCACATTTCGGTCATTCCCCGTATGTGCCATAGTGCAGAAATCTTTAGCATATCAACACACGGACACGCTTCTTGGCTGGAAATTCAAATTGTCGTCTGGATCTTATATATGTTTCGTCATCGCTGATTTCTAGAGGTCTGCTATGTAAAACTCACTATATTTTGTTTTCCGACCTCTGCATGTTACTTGCGGGACTGGGTGTAGACACTCGTGCTCATTTCCGACATCAGTGGGCACACTGCAACTTAAGTGCATCTATTATTAGCGATAGACAGTTTACTGATAAGCTGCTTAGCTTTGAAAAATTGCGAGGCACGGAACAAATCAATCAGGACAAGTGGCTCTCCGCTATCAAGAGCTCCGATGCTGGTGCGCAACTATGGGCTGTCCAGAGGGCCCACGATGCGGCGGTCGGGCATGGCCTGACTGTCCCAATGTGGGAGCGGGCCCCCAGCACGCTGAGTCGCGTACCTCAGGACTTTCATAAAAGTTTTGCATCCATCCATCTATCTTGATTTTCCTCTATTTGCTGCTTGGGAGCTTTTAGAGCACGAAATCAGATCAAATGGCATTTAAAATTAAATTATGGGGTTTTACGTGCCAAACCCCGATCTGATTATGAGGCACGCCGTCGTGGGGTACTCCGGAATAAATTGGACCACCTGGGGTTCTTTAACGTGCACCTAAATCTAAGTACACGGGTCTCAAATGGCATTGATCTTAGTTCTATGAAGTCATTTTCTAAAAAAAATGTGAAGAGAAGGAATTGCTCAAGTCTTTATAGCCTTTATGAGCTTGCATGTGAAGCTCCCCGAACGTACGCTGATGACATTGCAAACGTGAAATGCCACTTACAAAACTTTGACGCATGGCGCTATATACGTCACCCATGTTCAGTCACGTAATAACTATACCTTGCTTTCTGGGAAGCCATCCGGTCAGGCTTTGTTTGATGAAAGCCGCCACGCATCATGCGAATGTTATTACCAGCATGCACTCGAATGGGGTATTGACAACTAGCACGAGTGATATTGTGTCTCAATATAAAGACTTCCATTCGGTGCTCTTCATTGATGTTTCTGGGGACCAGAATACCAAGCTTCTACAGCATTATATATCTATAACAACTCCTCTAACTGACGAATAATCTTCAATCATGAGCGGTCTCTTCACAGTTGACTCAACAGGAGGTAGAAATTGCTATTAACCAGTTACCTATGCCAAAACCTCTCTGTCCTGATGGCATTTCAGGTGAATTTTACAAAACATTTAGGTCCATTCTTATGCCTGCTATAGCAAAGATATATTTTAGCGAGTTTTGAATTGGAGGCTTTATCACAAGCTTTAACAGAAAGCCACAGAGTGTTGTTGCCTAAAAATACTTACAAAGACAAAGTACAAAGAAAAAAGACAAAGTGCAAACTGACTGACAAAGTCGCTATACTGATTCAATGCTAACGCATTGCCTTCGACAGTCACCGTGAGATGGGCCCTGCCGTAATTTTTTTTGTAACCAACATTTTCTATGTCTATCAGCTTCCGCACTGCCGCTAGGCGTTACATTCAACGTTATCACAGAATTTTTTCAACTTTGATATGGTCTTCTAGTTTTGAACCTAGACGTGCGATAACACTTTTTGACCAGTGAGTGCTGGAGGGTTAGGGTTGGCGCATCTGTGTGGGCGACAGTTAATCTCGCTGTTTCTCTTTTTTCGGGATAGCCCTCATTCTCTATTACAAGCATTCTAGCGGGTTAACTTGGTTCATGTCCCGCCAGACTTGGTGGTGTCTTCGAATTTTATTTGCAGACCTTGTTTATGGAGGTTCGTGCGTGATGTTTATTTTTCAATTGCGTATCTTACTGTTGGATATTCGTAACATTATTTCTTCACTTTGTCGGGAAAAACATCTCCACAAAGATTTATTATCGATGTTGTTCTTGCTGCCATCTTATCAATCAATATACATCAAATTACCAGGACATGATGTGCTTGCAAGAGTGCGAAACATGTCAGTTCCCCCTTCTATAAAGACTTTCTTTTACAAATTACACACAGGACACATTCAGAGTTAGAACATGGCTTCGGCAAAAGAAAAAAAATTACTTGCTATTGTGATGCCATTTTATCCTGGGCTGTTCTCCATAAAAACTTGCAGAGAGATTTTGATGCAAATTCTCACAGTATCCCATATCTTGTTACGTTTGGTGACGGTGCCTTTCTATATGTTTTTACTGATAGACCTGCATAGCCTATAGAAAGCTCATACACAAGACCGAAATGCTGAAATAATAGCTTTTTCAAGAGTACGTTTCAATGAAATGATCATGCACTAGAAGGACATTTACGATCAAAATTAATGTCAGCCGGATTGGCATGCACTTTTGATTAGGTGGTTAACTTCTCCCTTCAAGTTTTTGTTATGACGGAAGGTGTTCGGCAAGCGTTTTTTTGTATGTACTACTCGTTGTCCTGTTACTGATTGTGACCATTTGGTGATCATAATATTGTTAATAGTTCATGTACATACACACATTCATTGTAAAAAATACCATGTACGACAAAACGTTGTGGCATTGGTTAGAGCATCAAGCTACGGCTCTAGGGAGCCCAGGTTCGAATCTCGCCGCAGGACGCGCTTCATTTTTTTAGTATGCGAATCTAATCGGTGAGAACCCGACCAGCCACCGACCAACGACCGACCGACCGGCCCAGGTGAAACCATGGAATGGTAGGCAAATAAGTCTTCGATTTAAAACAATTAACAAATAAACAAAATGAATATGCGGTCTCGACGAAACGCTATCACAATTAAGCCACTACTTTATGGGAGCTAGCACATAAACATCAAGGTGGCGTCGCCACACATGCTTTGCCCTGACGCCCCTTTTCTGGCTTCTGAAGCTCTCGTTCACGGATAAAGCTGCAGTTACTGGTAGTTTACAAGTGGAATTTATTAATGTAGCTTAAATTATGCACTCTTGGGGCGCTGTAAAGCAAGGCTATTTCATGTTCATGTCATTTAAAAATTCTGACGTCAAATTTACGAAATCACCAACGCAAGCACGGGCTGTGACCCGCAACGTCGTTTCAACAGCCCAATCAAATGCTCTCCTCGTGTATAGAAGGTTACATTTATTTGGTTTCAAAGCAAATAGCATTGCCTATTCTGACAGGTTTTCCTTATCAAATTGGCTATCAGAGGTGAGGAGCGCGCCGAAGAGGAGATCTCGAGGGTTTTGTGGGGCCGAAATAGCGCAGTGAAATTGTACAACCGCTTGAGAAAGTGGCGCTCGCCTCCGCGATAGGTCCAATTTCCTTTGCTAAGGTCACCGTAGCTCGTCGACGATTGCGGCGGCGTCAAATCACACGTTATTATTGCCGCCTGAACCAATTCAGAGTGAAGAAGAATTAAATTAAATTATAGGGTTTTACGTGCCAAAACCAGTTCTGATTATGAGGCACGCCGTAGTGGGGGACTCCGGAAATTTGGACCACCTGTGGTTCTTTAACGTGCACCTAAATCTAAGTACACGGGTGTTTTCGCATTTCGCCCCCATCGAAATGCGGCCGCCGTGGCCGGGATTCGATCCCGCGACCTCGTGCTCAGCAGCCCAACACCATAGCCACTGAGCAACCACGGCGGGTACAGTGAAGAAGAGCTGGCAGAGTGATGTATACGGGGCCGGAAACATTCTAAAACGTTATTCTCCAACGTAAAATTTTTATTTTAGGCAAGGAAACCAAATCTCGCCGACAGCTCCGAGTAAAAACTCGAGCAATCAGCGGGCAGCCATCTCCTATTCCTTTCGGAACGGGGCAGTCTGTAGCTAGTCAAAATAAAAATAAATTCAGTTTTCGGCAAAATAATGCATACTTAGTGCGTTCACGTCACTTTGATGAAGTGATCGAGTTTTCGCGGTTTTGTGACGTCGTGACAAGCAGGCGAAGTTGCGCGCACCTGAAAAATTTGGACCAATAGCGGAGCGCTAATGGCGATAAGAGCGTAGAATTGAAAATAAATTATTTTATTTTGTTCAGCCTAATCACGTATAATCAGCGTGTGCACGCCATCTTGAGATAGGGATTTTCTGGCTTTTCGTGACGTCTTTTCATTGAACCAAAGAAACGGATATTCCGCCGAGCGAAAGTGGCGATGACTGCGCTGATCACTAGTACAAAAACACCATTGCGCAGGCAAAAGATGTTCCAGAATTGTACCTTTCGGACTCTGCTTAAAGATAACACTCGGCAGTTTTTAAATGTAGTTTGTGGCAGCAGATCTAACATGATTCACTTGCTCTATTGTAATGGTGATGCTGTTCCTAATGGTAACTGCTGCAATGTGATAAATGATGTTTTTGCGTCTTACTTTTCTGGCGTAACAGCCTTGCCGATGCCGACAATCGGCGACTCTGTTTTTTTCTCCAATGAATTTCATCTCTGTAGATTCAGCTGGGGTGTGCGTCTGATAGAAAATTTAAAGCTGTCTAGCTCTGCAGGTAATGCCAATATAAATTCGAAGTTATTAAAAATACAAAAGTTTAATGTTCCATTACACTTGCCGAACTCTATTCGCAGTATTTACAGACTTCTAGTTTGCCAGATGATTGGAAGGTGGGTAAGATGGTTCCACTTCACAAATCAGGAAACACCCATTCTCCCCTAAACTACAGGCCAATATCTTCAACCAGTGTATTCTGTAAACTTCTTGAACACATCCTTTATTCAAACTTGGTATATTTCCTTGAATCAAACTTGTTTTTTCCCCTTGTCAACACGGTTTCAGGCAGCACTTCTCTTCTGAAACACAGTTACGCTCTTTTACTAACAACCTTTTTGGAGCTTTCGACAAAAATTGATAACTGATTGCATATTTTTACACTACGCTAAAGCCTTCGACTCTGTATCACACAATCTCCTCCTTACAAAATTAGCAAGCTGCATATAGATCCTAATATCCTTGACTGGATTTAATGCTTTCTTACCAACCAATTAAGGTACTTTCAGGCTAATGATTATGACTCTCCTACTGTTCTTGTTCCTTCAGGTGTACCACAGGGATCGGTTTTAGGCCCATTACTTTCTCATTTGTATTAATGACTTGGCTGTCGGTATTAACTCTAGCATTAAGCTCTTTGCTGGTGATTGCGTACTTTATTGTATAACTAACCACCAACAGGACCTTTCTAATTTGCAATCCGACATTGACGCTATTTCTAACTGGTGCGACAAATGGCTTATGAAACTAAAGCTTCTAAATGTGAGGTCATGAGAGTAATGCATCGCCATAAAGCTAATCACAACTTTGCTTTATACCCTTAATAACTCTGCTTTACCACCGTTACTAGTTACCGCTATCTTGCTATACATGTAACTCACAACCTCTCATGAAATATGCACGTTGAACATATAAATATTAACACTAATCACATGCTTGAATTTCTAGGCCGAAATTGTTCAACCGTTCCCTTCGATTTAAAGATTAAATAGTACAGAGCTCTACTTAGATCAAAATTGGAATATGCTTGCTCTATTTGGGATCTATCTAGCTCCACATTAATCACTGCCCTTGAATCCGTTCAGAACCGCCCTGCCCGATATGAGCTCTCTGACTACTCTCGCTACGCCAGCGTTTCTTCAATGAAAGCTAATTCAGGTCTACCGACACTTAAGTCACGCCGCAAGTGCTTCCGTTTAAGCCTCTTTTCCAAAGTTTTTTACACTAACCCAACACAAAACAATGTTTTTTTCCTCACCCCAGATTACGTGCCCTCGCGGATTGATCATATACTCAAGGTTAAAATCCCATTATGCCGCACTAACACATGCCATGCCTCTTTTTTGCCGCAAACAAGCAGTGACTGGAACTACCTTCCCGCCTCCGTCGCTGCAACCGAAGACCTTGCCGCTTTCAAAGTTGCGATTAACATTTCATTCTTAGAACACTGCTTTCTGTAATGCCCTCGGGCCCCGAGAGAATGAAAATAAATAAATAAATAAATAAATAAATAAATAAATAAATAAATAAATAAATAAATAAATAAATAAATAAATAAATAAATAAATAAATAAATACCACCATGACATACACGCGACTGAGGTAAGCAAACCAGTTATTTCTTTTCCCACATTCATAGATGTCTTCTTAAGCACTCAGTTGTTCGAAGTCCGACAGTAAGTCGGACGTAATGACGTCTTCTTCGGTGACACATATATCGTCGTCCAAGATATGCAGGTCCGATGTCCAGTCTCCTTCACCTCGAACTCGTGGTGGCAGCACCGGATTCAAGGACGTCAGCATTGCCTTGGGACCCGTAAAGTAGCACAATGCGTACTTGATGTCCTTGATCGCCCGTTCGTTATGGAACTTTAGTCAACCTTGATCCACTTTATTTCACCTGAATTCACTTCACTCCACCTTAATATAACGTAGCAGTCAGATGGCTGTGACGTGACGTGCGCAATGACACACGCACTATAGGCACACCTTTAGTCAGCCAGAACCGCGGAGCCGCGGTGGCGTCGGGGAAGCGTGCTTGTCTCGCACCCCAGAGGCCCGGGTTTGATTCCCACCTAGACCCAAATGTACCACAGTTTCTTTACAATGCCAATAATTCACTTTGGGTACAGGAACGTCCCTGAGAAATGTAACGTCAATCCGGGCATTTTTCACGTGATTTTATTCTTTGCGCCGTCGGTCATTTTTGGTACCATCGCTTGATAACACCGGATTGTCTTCCTCATGGGACATTGAATGCTTTCGCATTAATAACTTTTGCAAGACAAAGAAGCACGAAAACAGGTGACTTTAGTGATGGATACATTTCGTAAGTGGCTACGATAGTACGCAACTGCATTTCTCTCTTCGTTTCATTGTTGTTGCGCACCAACTAGATCATGAGCAACTTCTTCTGTAGCTCCTGTTATTCTGTGTCACCTACCCGAATTGCACGGAAGGACAGCACGACATGATGACAGCATGAGGAGACGACGTCGACAGCGGCAGCCTGGCTACAATGAGGACGCCATAACGGCTTAGATGCTTTTGACCATAAGACATTGCACGCAACATACGTTAACTATGCTAAATAAACCATGCATGGGCTAAGGCACAACGACGGACGCTGCAGCGTGACAAATAACGGATGGACAGAAGGACACAGCAAAATCTTTGTATAGTTCTGAAATTATGTCGGCCGTAACAAGCATGTGCAACTTGTATAGGAGAAGTATATTTCATTTTAATTATGCGTTACGCTTGATATATACGCTGTGAAAGCTAGTGCTTTAGAATAAACCATGGACTCACCCCGAAATGATTACTTTACTCTCGTTAGCCAAACATGTCACACTTTCGCACGGGTATTGCAGGTTTGCCACTTGTCCTTGAGACAGATAGTTGCCGTGAGAGTTGCATATACTTCGCACTCTATAGCACGGAAAAGAGAAACTTAATTATAAAGAGAAGGTGGACATATCTGTGCTTTTCCGGATAGCTCAGACACTCCAGCAAGAAGGAAGTTCCTATAGAACCAGGAAACTGACCATAAACAGCACAGTGCATATACATAGTGCTAAAAATCCCAGTGATAACGGCTCAACAACTGCTTCCTTGTTGTTAAAGACCAGGCGCACTACGTAAGACACTAAATTCATTTTCACATAGCCTTCATTTTGAATGTAGAGTAGCGAGCATCATTTTACATGTAAATACTAATTCCATCGTTTTTAATCACATCTTTTTCTTTTCTTCCGCCCTCTCTTTCTTAGAGCCTTTGAATTACTCATCTCCTTTCCCATGCAAAGAAGCATGTAAGCGACTTGACACACGACGACAGAATTCTCTGCGTTTCATTAAAGAGATTTCTTTCTTTCTCGCATCCACACGACATATGCGAAGAGCGGACGGTCAAGGAAATATATAATTGAAAAGACGGCGATAGTATTGACGTAATCAAGAATTTTACAGTGAAACTGTTACTGCGACTACATGCGCTAAAATATTTCTTATTTGATTTACACGGTTTTCTGAAAAAAGAAAATTACTTACAAAATCTATATTTTAATTAAATACTCGGAATGTTACGGACAATATACAGGTAAACTTTGAAGTGACTATATCAATGACTGGTCAATTGAAAATTGCTATACTCCCGTTTCTACCTGCTTTTCTTTTGTGCTATTCCTACACTGTAGACCCAGACGCACATATGACCCCGTCCAACCTTCCAACAGCAAGAGACGCGGTAACCGCTTCCAGCGCGTGTAAACCGGATGTGGCAACGATCCAATTTCACGTGGCGCTGTATTGCCAACACATCATGGAGGTGCGGATCGCTCAGCTGGAGGCGCAGTCCCATCTTCACGAAGTTACCTCGGAGATCACACGGTATTGCCACCTCTTCTCATTTTTGCCATCAGATGTGGCTCATGAGTGGTCGGTGTTAGCTATGTAGGCACTCGATTATTTCCGAATCACCACTGTGCCAAAGGCATTGTCGAACGGCTACATTACCAGTTGAAAGCTGCCCTTGTGGCGTACCTCGACTGCGAAGACTGGACTGACCATTTAGCCATGGTATTGCTCGGTCTGCGAGCGGTCCATCGCAATGAACTATAGCTGCTCGGCGGCCGTCCTCTTTTTTCGTGCTGCTTTGAGGCTTGCTGGTGATTTTCCCTCCAAAGATGCACCACACCAGCCGTAATGCTACCTTCCGCGCCTCTAGGACTGCGTGAACGCTGTACACCCTGTCCCTTCTCGCATTTCGCACCCTAACATCTTTGTGCAATCTGACGTCACGTCAGCAACTTACGTTTTTCTTTGACGGGATTCCCTCAATGCACCTTTGACGCCGGCTTAGCACGGGCCGCTTTGCGTCCTTCGACGAAGAGCGTAGTAGGCTACGGTTTTTCGAAGTGGTCGTGAGGAAATCGTTAGTCTCGTTCGCGCAACACCAGCCTACCTAGAGACGCCACATCAGACCTTACTCGCGGCCGTCGACGTCACAAGAGCCGCTTAGGCATGCACCATGAGCTTGTCATTTCGACATCCCGTGTAGGCGGGAGGCCCTGTATTGCCCTGATCAGGCAAGTTAAGGAAGCGCAGAGAGTTAGCCAACAAAAGAGAACGAGTAGATTGAAGATGCGCGGTTCGTGGCGTGCGCAAGAGCACGGCATGACTAGCAGGTAGGTTTCGATGAACAAACGAACTGAACATCTTGTACTAGTGTGCCGTTCCTACACCTCTAAGTCGGGAATTAGGCTCAAGTGTTCTGATTTGAATGTCTTAGTTTTCTTCCTCACGTAGGTGTCTGTACTGTGCGAAAAAGACGTGGAGCATGCACTAACAAAATGTTCCGTAGCAGTGATAAAATTGAGAGTGTTTTTAGGGCTGCCGGGTAGTTGTAGTGAAGAAGTTTAGTGTTAAACGGTAAATATGCCTAGGGTGGATCTCGGAGACAATTTGACTGGCGCCCGCTGGCAGACCATCTGCATTTTCAGTGTGGTTCTGTGTCAAGCTTGCTGTGAGGCTGAAAGTATTGCACAAATTTCCGTGGCAGTTTAACTGTCTCCACGGTGTGGAACAAAATGTTCCACAAAAAAGGTCCGCTGACTGTTTACAGGACTCAAAAAAGCTGAGAGGCAAATACCTGGGGCAGATAGGCAGGGCAATATCATCAGCAATTTCGATGACAGTAAAAACAGCGGAAGAATTCTATACTGACCTGTACAGTACCCAGAGCAGCCAAGCTATTTTCATCCTAAGTAGTGACGAACAGGATAAAGAGGCTCCTTCTATAACTAGCGATTAAGTTAGAAGGACCTTGCAAGACATGACCACAGGAAAAGCTGCTAGAGAATATGTAATAAAAGAAGATTTATTCCAAGATGGAGGAGACGTCATGCTTGAAATGCTTGCGTCCTTTTATACGCAGTGTCTCACGACTTCAAATGTACCAGAGAGTTGAAGAATGTTAACATTATACTGATCCATAAGAAGGGAGACGTTAAATAATTGAAGAATTATAGATCCATTAGCTTGCTTTCACTATTGTATAAAATATTCACTAAATAATTTCCAATAGAATCAGGACAAGACTTGACTTCGGCCAACCATGAGAACAGGCTGGCTTCAGGAAGCGATATTCTAAGATGGATCATATCCCCGTCATCAATCAGGTAATTCATAAATCTGTGGATTACAATCAAGCTCTCTATATGGCTTTCATATATTATGAAAAGGCAGTTGATTCAGTAGAGATACCAGTAGTCATAGATGCATTGCGTGAACAAGAAGCACAGGAGGCATACGTGAATATCTTTGCAAATATCTACAAGGATTCAACAGCTACATTGGTTCTCTACAAGAAAAGTAGAAAGCTACCTATCAAGGACGGGGTCTGGCAAGTAGGCAATCTCTCCAACGCTATTCACTGCATGGTTAGAATAAGTATTCAAGCTCTTAGACGGCGAAGGCTTAGGAGTGAGGACAACGGCGAATAACTCAGAAGCCTTCCGTTTGCAGATGACATTGACCTATTCAGCAACAATGGGGACGAATGACAACAAATTCACGATACCATCGAACTCGTTTCGGTTTCATCTTAGGCCGGAATTCCGGGGAACGAGGCAGCCGACCTTACAGCTCGAGGTTTCGTCAACCGAGTGGCGGGCGCCTCGGACCAGATATGGCCAAGGAGGACCTTGCCAATTACCGCGACCTCACGACATATTATCGCATGAGTAGGTGACTTTACTCCATCATCACCCTCGTCTCACCCGCGAGCCGTCTACTGACTGGCGTTAACTTCAAGCAGGCCCTTCCTAAGCTTTACAAACTCTCCCTTATGTAAGACCGTAGAGGCTTGGGCTAGTCGGTACATACTCGAGAGGGAAACAGCGCGAAAAAAACACGACAAGAAGGGAGACACACACCAGAGCTGGTGTGTGTCTCCCTTCTTGTCTTTTTGTCGTGTTTTTTCGCGCTGTTTCCCTCTCTTCCCTATGTATTCGTGCGACTATGAGCCTAACTGCCCCTCGGTGAATGTACCCGCCACTTACACCCACGTGCTATGGGGACGTAGGGCCTTCCCTCCTCCCTCTCAGCTCCTGCCTTCTCCCTCACCGGAAGCGTGGGACCACCTCCTGCGATCAACCGACAGCCGCAACCAGGCCGCAACCATCCTACAAGCCAAGGACGTCGCAGGCCGGCTCCGGCGGACTGCCACTCAATCGGTCGCAAGGGCAGTTCTGCCTTTGGCGAATAAGGTTGTCCTCTCTCTCGCTCCAGACTCAAGCAGTGCTACGACCGTGATGTGTTTTCCTGCCCCTAGGTCGCCAGAATGGCTCCTTTATCAGCGGAGAGTAAATGCATTGAATGAAAATTACATCCAGGGGGTCACCATTTTTTCGCCCCCCCCCCCCTTCGCCTGTTTGAGATGCGACGTCACAAATGCCTCGAAACCTCATCTGATGTGACTGTACGCACTGATTATGCATGTATAAACCGAGTAAAAGATAAAGAATTCTTGTTGAATGTACGTTTTGAATCTACGATTTATTTTGTCATTAGCCCTCCGCTAATGGTCGAAAGATTTCTGGCGGTGCCCACGACGCCTGTCTGTCACGCGTTGTCGCAAAACCCCGAAAACTCACCATGTCCAAGTGACGTGCACGTATAAAAATATATGCATTATTAAACAGAAACATCGGGTATATTAATGTGTATTCAGCAACGTTGTACATCGGGGATATAATGCATATTCATTCAGGTGATGATCAATGTTGTTCGCATTAACGCCGGCAGTGATCGGGAGATGGGTTCTGCCGGAACTTCTGCATCATTAAATCATATTTACGATGAATACGATTTATTTAAATTCTAACTTGTGGCTTATATAGCACTTTGCAGAGAAACCAAACCACATGTGATGAAATGATAGCTATAGCGGGGTCTTCAGAGTGCTCAAGGTCGGGTTCACCGTTTTTTGCTACAATGCAGTATTACAATGCTTGACTCTTCTGTGAAGATAGTGTAACGCGGAAAGAAATGTAACAAGCTCAATATCGAGGTTCAGTAGCAAAATAGACATGAATTGTCTTACCCGGTGGCTCAGTTTATAAGTTTGGGTCATCGGAGAACAAACATAATAATCTTACTCAGGACGAGAAATTTTGGAAGCACTATTTTTTCCATTCTGAAATTGGCTGCTATAGCTGCTACGTACCTTTGGCGGGATAGGAGCGGGGCCCTTCAGCTGTAGCAGCTGTAGGAAACGAAGAACTGTTATTTATTGCCCATACACGGCGGGAAGACTACAAAATTTTGCCTTTGGAATGAAATTCCACAGCTTTAGTTTGACATTTTATTGTTGGAGAACTACATGCTTGGTATTTCAAGGAGTGCAAACAATGCGATTTTAGAAAAAAAAAATCTCCGGACGATGCTTTACTCGAAAATAGAATGTTCACCCCGTGTATATTTGTCGAATAAAAAAATTGACTGTCACCTAACATAACATCCTTTTCAGAATACTGCCTTTTCAAGGAATACCCAGTGTGGCCGTTATCATTATTTGTAAAGTATCCTGATTCTCGCTTACATGTTTCAATATCAAATGGTGCGAATTCAGGCACTACTCAAGTACGTTACGGAGTGCCTCAAGGGTCGATTTGAGGACCTGTTTTTTTTAAATGCAGAAAATACATTATGAATATAACGATTTATTTTATTATTCTTTGTGCATTCACGTGCAGGGCTACATGTTCTCTTTGAATAGGCTAACACATGGTTGAAAAGTTGAGGCTTGTGGTTGAAATAAAATAAGCCGAAATAAATACGAACAAAACAAAGTGCGTAATTTTTGTATTGAAGGGAATACACCTACAGGACTTCATGTAAGATTACAGCATTTTACTTTTGAGTAGCCGGCATAGGTAAGATTTCTGGGATTGAAATTTATTGAACATCTATCTTGGTTTCGCAAGTTAAATCAAAGCTAGGCTACGGGTAAGAAAGTAAGACACACACAAATGCTTTTTTTGTCTTGTTTACTGGCACTGTTTTAAATTTCTAAAAACATGTACTAACTAGTCCAATAGTAAATTCTGCTCTGTCTTGGTTACTGCACTTATACTGACTGAAGGGGGAGATGTCTTGTGCTATATGCATTTTAAATAGCTAGCAATATATTTTTCTACAGAATGGGAAACGTAATATTCACTCCGCGCTAATACACTCCCGATTAAAGTACTGTTCCTCGGTGTGCTTTACCAGAAACACAAGCTTAGCTTCTCTTGAAATACTTCAAAACCAAGAGTATAGAGTATGCAGTAGACCTGGGGTGCACTGAGCCCGTTAGATTACATTGCAGCAAATATAGAATACTCACAATACCGGAACTTCAAAATACAAATTATTGTTGTGTTATGGCGACATAAGACAGACCGAGGACTCTTTAATGCTATATATATTCTTATAAAGATACAGGATACAGTATCAGGAGAAATTTGACCAGTAAACCACGTTGCCGAACAAGGTACGGAGAAGAAAAGCTGGTTAAAATGGCGAAGATCTCGATTATTCTCCCGTAATCTTAGACCTGCTAATTCAGCGCATGTCTAAGTAACGTTTAAAAAGACCTTGAAACAACTACTACGTGCTGAACAATGAGGCTAATTTAACTTGTTGCTCAAATTCTTAACAGTTGTTTTTATGTTATTTATTGTCATTCTCTGTACAAAATGTTGCATTTTTTTCTTGATATACATGTGTGATGTTTAAAGTGTCTTGCCTGTTCCGTCATGCTGCTGCAAATATAAGGGAGATTTGGCCCAATTAGGCAACTGAAAACTTTAACCGAATGTACTGTAAATCTGTATTGAAATAACGAATAAAAAAGAGAAAGAAAGAAACAATAATTTCACTCTTAGCCGACATCGTCACAAAGACAGCTACATGGTCACAAAGACTGGGGCGGAAGTACAAAGCAAAACAAAGTTTTGTGTTCTTCGCTGCTATCGCGCACTGTTTATTTAAAGGGACATTAAAACTAAACTCTAAATCAGTTTTGTCTGATAAACCATTCTTTGAAAATCCTGTTTTCGTTAATTTGGCGATAATAGGTTGATTAGTGGAAGAGAAAATGAAAGATAAATGTATTTTTTTAAATTTCGTGCAGAACCCTCTACGTGGGTACGTCACTGTGACGTCACGAATTTCAAGATATTTTCGTACTTGGACCGCGATGGCTCAACAAAAGTTACCGAAACTTGCCATATTCAGTCTTTGGTTCCTTTAGCATATAATAAAGTCAATCTTTATCGAGAAGGAATTTAGTAGTCCCGGGAAGAGGCCATCAAAATCTATGACGTCACCTCAAGCTGGTCTGAGAACCTGAAGGCGGCGTCACCACTAGTCTTTTCTTTTTGAGCCTTCTCGGACTTACCCAGCGTCTTCTGCCAGTAAGAGTGATGTTTATGGGGTTGAAGCGTAACTTCCCAATATAGGGAAAATAATTTTAGAGCGCAGGCGCCCGTTCCCGCGTGGAGCGTTGGCGTACCTCGGCGTAATCGAACGAACGGGCACCACGAAGGATGAAAGAGCGACCTCGGAGCGCAGGGTAGAATGGAACACGGTGATAGCGCAGAGAGTGCGAGGAGGAAAGCCGAGAAGGAGGGTGCAGCGGAACGGTGAGGCGGAAAGCGGAGGAGCGTGAGCGCCATATGGCGAAAGCGTGAGAAGGAAAGGATACTGCAGCGCAAGACGTGTTCTGTGGCGACCATCGCCACGAGATGGCGCCAGAGTAGCGCGCGTCGTCTCTTCACCGATGACGATATCGATCAGGCATGCGGCGAGCGCGTCCCCTGATAACATGTTTGGAAACAAAGTGCTGCATGAGCAGAGGTCTGTCTGCGGCGGCTGTTGTATATCGCATCCACGCGTTACCCACGCGCTGCCTCTTGCGATCTCTCGATTAGCGAGGCGGTCGCGCCACACTTCGCTCCGCTTGCAACGTGCCGTGAGACAGATTGTCTGCGCCAGCCAATATATCGTGAAGTGAAAACACCTATAGAGCTGCGCTTAAATTTCGCATTAGGGAGTATCGTAATTGTCGGTGAATTGCTCCTCGCATAGTGTCGCTTTAGAGATAAATACCAGTACGAAGGTAACCCAGAGGACAAGTACTCAGTGTAGAATGCCGCAGAAACAAACCTTACTATTGCAACAGCATTCATGAATTATGGATAGTATTTGCTCACTTAAAACATTTTGTGCACTTGCTCTTTCATAAAGTTACACAATGTATAGCAATATTTGGTGTGCCGATCAAATTGGCCGGCCTGCAATTTATAACTTTAGCCTTCGGTGTTTTCTGCGCTCAAAAAACTTTCGCGGTGCATGTTAGCGAATATGCGCGAATAAGGCGCTGCAACATAAACAGTATAAATTGTGATCTATCGTGATAATAAAACTTTTTACCTCGATGGAATTTGCCTCATGAAAAAGCTTCCTCGCATATAATGCTTTACTTCCCAGAATTTCTGCCTCCTTTAAAAGAAGAACGAAACTGTGCAGCACTGAAAGCAAGCAGAGCTTAAAAATGGCCTGGTCGGTGCAGCTTTATTGTTCTGCAACTTATGCAGCAACGTGTCTCTTTTATGCTTAGACAAATAATTAATAACTTCTGTCAAAGTTGATGTTTTCTCTTATTGAATTAAAAATGATAAATTAATGAAAAATCAAGTGGATGAAAAAACAACTTGCCGCAGGTAAGGAACGATCCCACGTCTTCGCATTACGCGTGCAATGCTCTTACCATTGAGCTACCGCGGCGCCGTTTTCCCATTAGTTTCTGGGGTATTTATGTTTTACTACTGTAATTATTCCTGGGAGTATTAGCCAGTGCCACCAGTCACAAACCTTCGTGGCATCGTGGCAGATGTGGAACATCTTTTCTGCCACAGGCGTGACGAGCTCGTGATCTTTTTGGGTGGAGGCAAAATAGCAAGGAGGAACGTAGTCGAGTCAATCGTGACTAGCCTACCCAACAGTAACTGCTCGAATAGGAACTGCCTCGTGGGAATTTCGCAGGTTTAATGACTGACAGGCTACACCTTTACCGACGATTGTAGTGACGCCACCCGACAAGGCGATAGCGTCATCGCGGTATTTGCGAAGTAAGGCATATTGCCTTAGAAACTGATTTGAGATGTGTCTCCTGGGCACATAGCAACATTGGACTATATTTATCAAGGAGTACTTTGACGTTATCAAGGTTATGGAGACCCCTAACTTTCCATTGCAATATTTGGTTCTCCATATTGAAAAAGGGTTTGTGTTGTGTTTTCAAGGAATGTAAATTAGCTTACAGAGCCCTTGTCGCGGCCTGTGATACGGGATTTTTAATTTTTGTTTGGAACAATCGCGAGAATCTCGTCGCTCCATATGCGCGATGGGGGCGCCGCCTGGCTGGTTGTTGTGTTTGACACGCGCTCTTGCAAGCGCTGTGTTTGACGTGAAGGCCTCATCTCGAGAGACGAGACCCTTGAGGCTACGAACCCGGAGGTCGATGGTGCCTTCTTCTGGGATGGCGGTGCAGCGCTAGCTGCAGCCGCCGAGGGGCGGATGGCGTCACTGTGTGTGGGCCGGACGGCGGTAGGGGGCCGTTGTGGCGCTGCCCCCTGACGGGCCACTTCCACAAAGCTATTCTTAGGCAGGTAGGACTCCCGCCTTCGCGCCTCCTTGAATATGTTCTTTTTAACTGCAATTGCAGCGATCTCTTTATCCTCCTTCCATGATGGACAGGACCGCGAGTACGTGGCGTGCTCCCCATCAGATTTCATATAGTGCGGAACATTCTCGCAAGATCCGGGCGGATGATCATGGGCACATTTGGCACACGTTAGTCAGCCTCGGCAGTTCCAAGAACTTGGACCAAACATGTGACATTTGAAGCAGCGGAGGGTATTTGGGATATAAGGCCTGACTCGGATATTTACATAGTGTGTCTCGATAATCTCGGGAAGCACACTTGAGCCGAATTTTAGAATTATGTGCTTGGTTTGAATCTCTTTGCCATCACGCCTCATCTTAATTCTTTTCACATTGATGACATTCTCGTCATTCCATCTCTCAAACAGTTCAGTCTCGGTTAACTCCGTCACGTCCTCATCGGAGGTGAAATCCCGAATGGTGTTCATAATACGGTGTAGCGTGACACTCACGGGAACGTACCCGAAAGACTTAAGATTAGGTAGCTCTTCATGTTGCTTTTTATCACGCAGTTCAAGAATCAGATCACTACTTGGGAACTTGGAAAGTTTATAACCTGGGCCAAAGGTTCCATCACTGATTTCGCCACCAGAAAAGGTGAGATGAATTTTTGGCGCGCCATCGTTTCTGAGGGCGATCAGAGAGTGAAAGGAAATAAAATTCCTTAAGTAAAGTTGAAATTTTCGTCAGCAGCGCCAGCCACCCACCATCGAGCCCAACGTGAGGATGCTGCAAAACCTGCAAAGGACAGGTCCCGAATACGCCAGCTGTACGTCACTGCTCTAACCAAATATGAATAAGCAATGACAGGATTGTCACACGAGGTTAACACTTGCTGCCCGGAAAATCGGAAGTGAGCGGAAATAAGGAAGGGACTGGACAGACTGAAAGTGAAAGAGGAAGGCGAAGATCGGAGAGAAGTGCAGGATAAGGCGAATGACGTTTTACCTGGGTGCTGTCTACGAGAAGCGGAGAGGAAAGAGGTGTGTTGCCTCCGCGGAGGTGCCCTGTGGGTACAAACACGCTACTTTGGTTTAACACACAGGATCCCCTTTTCCCCGGACAGGGCTAAGCCGCGCACGGCTACACGCGGGAGGGTCCTATTCTCATGTGTTCGGGTACGTGGCATCACAACACACCAAACGCCTGCTGACGCAGACGCCCCTATGGGGGGCATCGTATACCTGATGTTGTACTACTTTTTTACAGTGTTCGGTTTGGCTAGAGTGCTCAGCCAGCACTCCTCTCATCGTATCTGTGGCACGTGTCAATTATCTTATATTTATCTCCAAAACCTTGCTATTGAGACACCCGTCGGGCTTTAGTTTGTATTTCAGTTCATCGTTACCTCGATATCACTCACAATTTATTGTCACAACTTCATAAAGAAACACTGATAATGAGGTATGCGATAGTCAAGGAGGGAATGTGGAATTTTCAACTCCTGCATTCATGTATTTTTTGCAGAAAAAGTCTACACAATGTACAAAGAAATATTTTCTCCGGTTCTCAACTAAGGGGTTGGAAGACTCACGCATGAAGTGTGCAGGAAATCTATCTGTTGACGTCATTCAAGTGGAATCTTCAAAAAGGTTCTCCGAACTGTCCAATAAGCTTTTCCCTTGCTGACGTCGTCATTACCATGCACATAAAAATTTTGTCCGCCATTTGTGGCGAACAGTTGACGTCAATATTTCCTGAGATGTTCCTGCTCGGATATTGACTTTATTTGAGCGCTGAATGGTTCAGAGTATGATTCATCATGTAGAAGTGTATAAAGCTGAGACATTTTCTTATGCGTACGCACGTTCCGCGAAACACCGACCAACTGGTGCAAAAGTTCGGAAAGAGCTCTTCATTACATTGATGGCATTCCTACATAAGCCGGAGGGACAACTGATTCACCATGAGGTTTAACTTTTTTTTTCAGATTCTATTTGAGCTTTGACATTATTAAAACTGAATTCCATATGAGTTACATCGCTAACTAGCAATATGCCCGACTTAAAGGAATGTTGGAATATAGATTGTTGCAATATAAATCACATCGCAAGGCTCTGGGTGTGACCTTCAGAAAGGCTGCAAGAGTTTAACGCGACAGCGTTAAGAGCCCCGTGTCGCAGAACATCAGGTGTCGGCATCGGCATTCCCTGAGCGAAAATTTCTGCATATATTTAGGCATATGTATATGCCATGCCTTGCTTTAGGAGTCATGAGGGAGGCAGTGGCCGAATACTGCACCAGGGAGGCCAATTCCTGTTCTGTTGATCGAGTGACTTTGTTGAAGCTTAGTGGGCCTTCCTTAGTGGGTGATGATGTTAGTTAATTTGCGGGCGTAAGCTTGCGCAAGACAGGGTAATTGAATCGCAGGAAGAGGCCTTCGTCCCGCAATGGACATCAATATAGGCCGATGAAGATGATGATGATATGCTATTTGAGGGTTGTACTGCCACACCATTTATCACTAATGTTGCTCATAGCTTGTCTTACATTCATGACAAAGTGATTCCTCGAATGTGCAGAATAACAACTCACAAAGAAATTCATGAGACAAAGCTCCGACAGCGCATGCCTTCTACTTAAATCTTGTCAGACTGAAATATTAGAAGTGTGAAACAAAAGTTGTTGCAGTTTCACCTGAAAGGCGAAGCATCATTGCGATAGGAAATTTGTAGAGAGCTATACGCAGTA
>NC_051158.1:80567561-80649320 GCF_013339745.2 Dermacentor silvarum
GGCAATTTAGGGTCCGTTGTCGTCCAGCATGTGTCCAGTCCGAGGTGGCGACCACTGCGGAGCTCCGTTTTTTGTTGTCTCTTGTGGGTACCCCGCACCTCCACCGATTTGTTACGATGCGGAAGTCACATATAAAGATGTATTTACACTATTTACAAGAGAGACAACGATACGTACATAAACAAGATGGCTGTCGAGACCGAGTCCACCTCTACACGTCAAATCATCTTCTGACTGGCGCGCCACTCTTGGTTGCACCGTAACAATATGTAATAAAGACAACGAACAGGCCAAGAGCATAAACATCATAATTGTAGAATGCCCAGATGTGACTATAATTACCACTATACCCTGTTACCTTCGTGGGCAAACGCGTACAGTTGTTTGAAAATACGTCAGCGTACACCTTTATCCTCATATACAAGTGCACTTCGCCACATTGCAGCTTCGCCCATTTATTGACAACTACAGTGCTTCCTTTCTACAAGGACAATTTAAAGTGCAAACTCTCTAATATGTTGCAAAACTAGCTAGCTGTGCTTATATAGCCGCCCATTTATAATTGCTTGTTACGCCATCATATACGTATAAGCTAATTAGCATTTAATAACTACGTTGCAGAAAAGTTGTGCTACAAAAGTGTAATAAATAGACACCTCAATAAACCAGCTATCCGGTTTTGTCTTTCTTAGCCAAATTTTTCTTTTATACAAGCGACGAAGACCAGCAGTTGATGACTTTCCTGCCACACTCAGAAAAATAAAGAAAAAGGAGAAACAAAATGAGAGGGGTAATTAACTCGAAAAACTGTGAACTATGACTTCCCCTTAACTATTTGTCTCACCGAAAGCAAGCGCGCGACTATACATGGTGACCATAGCGCGACCTTGCCATCTTGCCATTGCATGTTTCGGAGTAAACATCGTGAGCTGTTTAAAATGCCATCCATAACCCAAAGCAGCATAACTTCTAACCTCCACGGTGATTCACCCTTGCCGTCGAACATAGAGGTACTAGGTTCAAAACAGGCCTGGAAGAGGGGGATTCCCTTTTCAAAACAATGTCGCGCGATAAACGCAGCGGTGTCACGTGACTGTTGTTCAAAGAGTTCGTTTGCCCCTCCTAACATTTGAACGTCGTTTGAAATAAAGCGGAAGGTAACGCAATCGCCGCAACTTGCTACAGGTCCACTTTCGCGAGCGACACAGCTCCATGGCAATATTTTTACTTTTACCGTTTGTAGCGCCCTCTGTTATCGAGAAAACCGTAATAATATTCGTTTTGAGAGCGGAAGGTTACGTTAAGAAACTCCTCATAACTATTCTTCGGCCATAGTAAATTGAATTTATTGCACACTCTCTATTCCAACAGTTTTATCATAGAACTATGTTTAACTTTACGGGCAGAATTATAAAAAATTTCGAACTTAGAGGTAGCGCAAAAGCTCTTAAGCGTCAAATGACCACGCAACAAAACGGTTCATGTAGTGTATTTTCACCACTATCTCTTGTTTCTGCTTCGCGTCCAACGAAACTGGCGGCGCGCGCGAAGCGCACCGCGCGATTTTGGCGCTTGTTTGCTTGCTTGACCTCGCTTCCCTTCCTCGGTATATCCGGTGTGTATGAGCACGACGAGGTGACTGCCGCCGTTTCGCTCTCTCGCATTTAGGATTTTCTATTTCGCTGTCGCAACGGCACCCCGGATCAAAAGAAGTTAAAGAAAACGCCAAGCTTGTTTCTTCGACGCCTGCCTCCCCCCTCACCCGCCCACCCCACACAGCCGTCCAAACAGGTGTCGTACCCCCGCGTCGTTCACGTACGGTACATGTTGTCGCGATTTCAACGGCGTTGCCGCCGTTCCCATCGCGTCACCACTGCGACAACCTGTGCGTGTGCCGCCGCTCGACAGCATTCCCGCATGGCAACATCTCGCACGACGGCCCGCCTCTTTGTTGGGTAGCGTGCTCGCTTGATAGCGCCTCGAAAAAGCGATCGACTAACGAGAGCGCAATGGACGAAGAGGATGCCACAACGGCCGCTGCGACGACGTCGTCCGCGGACAACAGCCCCTCTCGTGCTCGTAGAAGGGGTGTCGCTGGTGGTAGTGCGCGCGGCAACAGGCTCGCCCGCGGCCTGGCGACGTGCAACTGTGCCTCGTACTGCTACTTCTCGCTCGCCCTGGTGCTGTTTTCGCTGGGCACCGTGCTCACCATACTCGTGCTCGATGACAGCGAGCAGATGTTTCCCAACCTGACTCACATGTGGCTCATCGGGCCAATTTTCATCAGTTCGGGACTGATGTTTGCCGTGAAAACGATCATGTACCTGCGCAGGGAGACGATGATCGCCTACTTGGCGAGGCAGCACTCCCTACTACGCGTGAGTATATGCGTTACTAACCGTACTGGTTCGCCTAATTGTTTATTCCGGCGGCGTTTTGTTTACACTTTATTGACGCGTCGATCGCGCGCTTGGCTAGCGATCGCGAACGTTTTTCGGTGCAGCGTCCGAATTAAGCGGGTCACGCTCCAGTTTGCCTGACGTACGCGCGCGCATTATGTTGCCTGCGGTAGGATTGCATTGCCACTTATTGCACCCCGTTGACGTCATAAGTGCGGACGTTTCGAAGAGCACGTAATGCACCAATATTTCGTTTTGAGTGTCCTTGTGGTTCTGAGCCGCTGTAGGGCGTAGGTAGCGGTGTATCGGCTGAACTTCGGCCGGAATTCGTCACGAAAAGCAGCTGACAATTTGAGGGCGGTGCGGCGGGAGCGTCTAGTTCCGTGAGCGTTGTTTCGTAACCTCTTTTTTTTTTTTTTCGACTTTTGCCTTTGACATTTGTCACATCGCCTTCCTTGTCCAAAGTGTAACGAACGACGCGCACTGCAAATGCTTTGCCTTTCAGTCCCTGCGTGTTTGCGGGTTCAAACGAACAATGCTACACCTTTTGCCTTCTAAGCGTGGAATCCTTTTCACTCGTACTTTGGCTGTTGCCAGGGGTGACAAGTGTACTTTTATGTGTTGTTGTACATGTGTTTCTTGAGGTTAAACGCACAAAATCGCTTGCAGCTTCCTAATAAAGCAAGTGCTAGTGAAATGCAATACAGTTTACATTTAATCTGCCGCCTCCCTGAAAGCTTTGCTTCTAGCTGGAGCCCAGCACCGCCGCAACATTTGGTATGCACTGTTGACTCAGCTGTGACTGAGTCATATGAAAGGACTGACAGTGCTTTGTGCATTGCTACCATGGTAACACTTGACACATGTGTCATTTTAGCTGTCAACTTTATTTTTCCTTTTCTTCTTCTGCTATTTTGCTGATGGCAGTTGTGCATTTGCTAGTATCAGAGAAACACCACACAGAAAGAAGCGCCCACAAAAGTTCAAGTTGAAACCTACTGCTTTAATTTTTTAAAAAATGTGTGCTTGATTAAGTTATTCCGGTAATGGTGCATTCTTTGATCACTGGATACAATGCAATGAATTATGATGAGCTCTGGCAGAGGTACAGGAAGCTATGGTGTGTTGCATCAATGTGTGTGTAATGCAACGGCACAAATGCAAAGGCCGTTCTGCACATGAATGCACTTTGAAGATCATCATTTAGACGTGTAATTGGGTGTAGCATTTGGCCTAAGGTAGATGCTTAGCCTGATTCTGCATTTTGAAGGCGACGTTGAACAGGGACAGCTTGGGCTTATAATTTGATTCCATAGTAGATGTTATGTAGCCGTAAGCTATCATGCAGCATTGAAATTATAAATGAGGTTGGCATTGGTGGCTGCTTTGCCTACATGTGCCATGTTGCATTGCAGTCACGTTGAGGACATCAGGCAGCTCTGCACTCAATAGTTTCACACTTACAAGGAAAAGTGAGGTTGTCAATAACACACCTTATGTATTCCAGTACCATAGCTCTTATCAAACACGTTTCGTGCTCCCAGGAGGTAGGTATATGCCTAGCATACATGATTGGTACTTGTCATTTGCTTGCACAAATAGTGATGTAAGACGTCCGCTAGTAGTTTCACCATCTCTGTTAGTGTTGATTGCGAATGCTTACAAAGCTGCCAGCTCTTAATGTAGTTGTGCAAGTGTACGTGTGCAGGTTTTGTAATGAGAAAGGTCAGTGATAGGAAATGGTAATGGGGAGTCTGGTGTGGAGAATCGTTCTGAGAGCTACAATGCCTTCTAGTGAGCTAATTAATAGAAGAGGCATGCAGTGTTAACAAAAATAAAATGTCGCAGAAATATCCCCTGTGGGTGCCAATTCATTCTATCCATTGAAAATTTAGTTTTGTCATATTTCTTGTATTTTCAGAATAGGTAAAAGCATACTCTGGCTGAACAGGTTAAGAATTTTAAATTTTTAAGTGAGTTTCGTCAAGTTCACGGAATGTGGACTCCGTGGGTGAACATTGCAAAAGTGTTGGATGTGACAAAATCAACTATTTCATATCCAGCATACTCTTGGCTTAAAAGTGAAGCCGTTGCAAGAGGGCAGCCCCTACACTGATTCACTATCTACTCCGAGAAACTGATACTGTGCTGAAACGTAAAGCGCTCTCAAACACTGGGGCCGGCTATGCGTTGTGCAGAAACACATGCACGGAACCTCCACCACTGTAAAGTTGTCCACGCGTTTAGCTGGCTGCAAAGTTAGAGCATCACAAATGAAGCCATTCACAATCATGGAAACACTGGCCAATCATGGAAACACTGGCCTGTTTGCACGCGCTGTGAATTTTCTTTCCTAGATTGCACTGCAACAGTTCCTGGTCACGTTAAAATTGTGCGACTTTAACATGAGCTTTGTTATGTATTTCTCGACATATCTGAGTGTTAGCATAGTGTTGCACTAATGAAAGTGCATTTATTGTATTCGCAGAATTGCTATTATACTTTTTCTAGTTCTTTTTAATTCTTTTTTTCTTCACAGCATCATACATGTGCTAGCTTGTACCAGAACTGCCATTGCTTTGGTCGTCTAGGTGCAACGGGGTAGTAGTCTACAGAATAAAACAAAAAGCTGTCTAAGTAACTGTCTAGACCGACATCCGCGTGCAGCCTGTAGGTTTTCTGATACAGCTGCAAAGTGCAAGCAAAATTCTGCCATTGGAGAAAAATGGCTGTGGGGGGCTGCCTTGTGGCTGGAAAACTGTATGGGGCCTTGCTCCTGTTTATGCATTACCAGCCGGTTTTGCCAGCTGATGCTGAGGCTGTAGCTCCAATACTTTCAGCTTTTTTTTTTTTTTTCATCCAGATGTTCTCTTCCCGTGGGTGAACGGTAAAAGGCAGCCAGCCAGCTGCTCACATTTGTTAGTTGAACTATGCGGCAAACATTGTCAATGTTTTAATGTCTGTGTTTTATTTCTTGGACTTACGAGCGCAGCCACAGATGTGGTGAATTCCTATTTGTCTTGTGAAGCGCATCCAGTTGTCGCTCTGTTAGCAGCTTTTTGCCTGACTCCGCACTTAGCCTGCGTGGTAACACCGCTGGTGTTTGACTATGTGTTTTAACTCTGTGTTTAAAACTACACGTTGTAAACGTGTAGCATGCTCGTGAGCTTGCTACATGTACAACAATAGGCCTTTAACAACCATTATGTGACCAAATTTTCAGTTACTGCAGCAACTATACTTGGGATTGCCCGCTCTCAAGTGGACGAAGTTGGGAAGAGGGGGGTGGGGTCACGGCAACCGACGTAGTTATTGTCAGAAGCCACCAGTCTGTATGTGCTACAAAGTTAAACAAGTGACGCGATTTACAACAAAAAAGGTGCTACATGATGGCCTAACACAGCTACTATGTGGACACAGGTATTGTAAAGGGTTAGGGCCATAACAGAACTGGGTCCACAACAAAAATGAAACCACCTTTACGTTTATGACAATGCAACAGAATACCTAGAAGAATCAGCAAACGAGCTGTTGGGTATGTTTGCGGTCTGTTTATTGTTATCCAGTAGATCAAAAGCATAAGTCTGGACATTTGGCCATCCCGACTGGGTGAAGTCGGGACACGGGACATTTGCTCATAAGTTTTGACTGTCCTCCTTGCATCACAGCCTTATACTTTGCTGATTAATCTATCACTACAGCTACTACTACTATTGTTTTATATTTTAATTGCATTTGTTTTGAAAGCTCGAAAATAGTCCGAGGACACAATTCAGCCTGTGTGAATGGTGGCTTATACTGTTTGCATATTGAGCGGCAAGTTGGTTCTGGAAAGGCTTGCATGAGAACAATTTGTTGCCAGGTAGAGCAGGTTTCAAGGCAACAATAAGCACGCTCAGTATTGCAGAATGTTAAATTTTGGTTTTCACTGCCATGAACCCTGCTCTGTGTAGAAGACTTGCTCTCCATTTCTTGCTGCTCGCATTCGCAACCAAAAAGTAGTATGTCACATATGAATGAAGGATATGGGTATGCGTCATGTAACTTGGTGTAAAATTAAGTACCTTAGGTCAAATTTACTTCTGTAGCTGCAGTAGTTGCATAGCTTCTGCAGCATTGCCTTGAACTTGAACTTTATTTCGCGTTCATACAAAGTACAGGTGACAGGAGCACAGACACAAAGCTACAAATTCGACTTGAATAGGTCTCTGTCCCTTACCATTTCATTTTATTTTACAGCACATACCAGAATGTGCAATAATACAAAACATGAACATATATATATAATACATAGCATATAACCTAGCAAAACAATATACATATAAAATGTGTGTTGAGTGAGTGTGCAAGTCCAAATTAATTTTTGCCAGCAGCAAACAGCGACATGGATGCAGAAACATGCTTTTCACACAAGTTAAGCAAAAGCACTTAAATGCAAAAACATAAATGCAAAACATAAGTCACGTTTTGCTTAAAGGGAACGTCAATAGAAATACATCAATAAATATGTCACTGTGCAATTGCTGCTTAAAAGTCCATGTTGATCAAAACAAAAAAAGAAAGCAAGCAAATAACGCAACAGCACATGCAAATAAAATTATTAGGGACAAGTTTGGACACATAATTAAAAGGATAATAAATCTCATTAATAATGAAGAGAGTTAAACAAGGATGGTAACACTTGGTGCAGCATCTGATTCCAGTAGTTTGTTCTTGCATGTGGAATATACCAAGTTTCTCTCTGCCGTGTACTGCAACTTCTTGTAGTTAGTATTAGTTTAGTAAAAAAGCATTTTAGTAAAATTGTATTATAGTACAATTTTATCGGAATTATATCTAATCTACAAAAAAGAGGGTCAGTCTGCACCTCAAATGAAGAGTTTGAAATTGCATGGTCGGCTTTCTTTTGCAATAAAGAAAGAATCTTTATGTTATAGCTAGTCGTGTCGCCCCATACAAGATGACAATAGTTTACATGAGATTAAAAAAAATAGAATTATGAAGTAGAAGCTTTACTCTTAATCATAACAGGGAGCATAGTCTTATTAATATCCAAACAGCTCAAGCAAGCTTGTTAGCAACAATGTTTATGTGGTCATTGCAGAGCATATTCTCTTGGAAAATTACACCCAAGCTTTTAATTGATGGTGTTATCTCTACTATAGAAGTTCCTTATTTTAGATGTCCATCGATGCTCTACTTTTTATTCTTTGACCGAAAAGGCACACCTTTTTTTTTGGTAGTATTAATAGCTACTGAGTTTAATGAGCTCCGCTTATTTATTTGTTCTAATGCAGCATTAACAGTACTTAGCAGATCTTGCACATTTTTTGAAGTTTTAAATAAACTAGCGTTGTCAGCACAGATACCAAATTTCGCTGTGGTCTTGATATTAGTTATGTCATTTATATATAGGTTAAACGATAATGGCCCTAGATTGCTTCGTTGAGGCACCCCAGCAAATAGAGGCAAATTGTTTGAACAGTGGTTACCTACAACAACAGTCTGATACTGTAAATAACTTCTAATTAAGTTCAGAAATGTTCCCCTAAAACCGTAAATGTCAAGTTTTCTTAGTAGAGTATTCTGATTAATAGTATCGAAAGCCATTGAAAATTAGATAAAGATGCCAAAGGGGGGGTGTAAGTGAATTTTTTTCAAAGCCTTGCATCAGTACTGCTAATCGTGTTGAGCTACCTTTTCTAAAACTGAACGGTTCATCTGTAATCACATTGTGCTTGCTACAAAATGAGGTAATTCTTGTATTAATCAACTTCTCAAGACATTTAGAAAAAAACGTGAGAGAAATTGGCCTAGAGTTATAGAGCTCGTTTCTATAGCTGGATTTGAAAAGTGCTGTTGCCTTCGTGATTTGCGTGCAACATGGAAGTATACCATTCACCAACGAAAAATTGTACACGTGCTTCAAGACAGGACAGATTAGGTTCAGACATGTCTTGCTGGAGGAGTCTGCAAATCATCGATATCACAACTTTTGCTATTGCGAAGGCTATAAAATGTGCTGTAGATTTCATGAGTGTTAGTGGGGCTTAGGAATGCACTTCTGACGGTTTTTGGTTTTGCATGCTCTATGCAACAAGGGATCGTTGAAACTATTAACCAGCAACACAAGGAATTGTTGAAAGCATCAGCTAGTGCTGTGCCTTATGTTGGCCTATTATTTATTACGAACTCGTCTGCTCCCTCTGGCTGTTTATTCACACCAAGTAAACTGTTTAGTTTTTACAGCGAAGCTGTTGACCTCTCGGTGGTCGGCATTTTTCATGTCCGCGTCCGTCCACAATAATGTGGGCTGATCCCGGCCGCAGTGCAGGCCAGGCGCAGTGGCTCGTACCTCGAAAGGCAGAGGCTTCAAGCGCTCAGCAAAGTGACGTGAACAGTGCATACATTCTTTGTAATCACGCGTACAACATAGAGAACAGCATACGTTTCAATAAAGAACAAGCAGAAAACAAGCATCCAAACCACATCGTTGATGATAAGGCGCTCCTGATAACGCTGCGAAGCACGTAGAACTCCCCGCATACGTTTCCCGGTAAATATTATTGTTGAACAAGCTGCCGCGGCGACGGCAGCTTGTGACATCGGTAGTGACCTCTCTAGTCTTTTGTATATAAAAGAACCAGCCTAGCGACTGATTTCATTGTTGTAGAACCGCTATGAATACACAGCGCATAGTTAGGACTTGTGACGAGCGGCGTGACAACGAGGAGCAGCAAAGGGAAAATAGAAACGGCAATAAGACTAGCGGCGGCATGCTGCCAAAATTACCCTTATTCTATGGCAATAAAGAATTGCATACCCCCCCTCATCAGTTGTAGTGGTGGTTTTCGACAGCTTTGCTGGAAATCCACTTTCGCAGGGCCCGGATGATGACTCCATTTTCTTTGTCCAAGTAATATCAGTTCGCATTATCGTTTATACATTAAATAATTTGTCAAGATATTGCACTTTCACTACCCTTAGAATGCCATCAATTTTATTCTGGAATTTTTAAAACTCTGCTGAATCTGTTGCATTCCTTGTGCCTAGGAATTGTTTCAAAAGACATCTTTTGGCTTTATCAAATTCAGTATACTTAATACAAGGTTTCCTTGCTTTATTCGTTTTTTGTTTTGTGTTTAAATTACTTTGTGTAAACGCACTTAAAAGCTGATAAAAACAACTCGTATACCTTGTCACAGTATTTTTCGTAATACATGTCTTTCAATTTTGTCCGTAATATTTCATTGCGAACTTATTCAAGTGTGAATTGGTTAATATCTTGAAATGTGAAGTACTGATCTTCACAAGGACTTGAGGGCAACACAGATGAATTAGCTGAGTTAGCTGCGATTACGCCTGACTCAATGTATTGTGTGTCGAAATTCATGATGAAAACATTGATTAAACTCTCGCAGACACCTAGAAATACGAGTGAGACTAGTAATTGTATAAATACATACATTTGATCCAACTACCCCCAGTGTGTTCCTGCGAAGTGGGCTATCGTGCAACATGTTAATATCTATGTTGCCACCCAAAACTAAACTGGAATTGTTATCGTTAGCCCTGGATAACAGATTATCAATGTGTTTAAGAAGCCTAACCACATGCCCTCCTGGTAGGCGATATAACTCACAAAAATACTACGATCATAAAGAACAGTGAAAATTTCAAAATCAGCAGTAATTTGATTAAAATCGTTCAACAATTCGCACTGCGGGCCATTTCTAGTCAACAATGGAACAGTGTCGCCTTTCTTCCATCGATTCAGATAATGTGAAACGTGGCCAGTAATTTCAATACTTCCTCTTCATTGCGACAACATGTTTCACACAGCAGAACAATGTCAAATGAAAAACCAAAAGAAGACAGCAACACATTTAGGTTAATATCCTTATTGCATGCAGAATGCGCGTTTAATGTAAGAAAGATGTGCACTTAATCTCCTTAGGAAATAATTTACCAACTTTGCATGGTGCGAACAATTTTGCAGACGTGTTTAATTGCTTCGACAAGGATGACGTCCAATGCACATGTGGAAGTGCTTGCTCTATTTTATCAATGCCCTGAATGGCAGATATGCACAGTACTCGTGAAGCGTCATTTTTCCGTGCGAAACTTTTTCCGTCCCTAGTGCACGCGTACTCCCACTGCTTTTCTTTCTGTCGCTCAACGACTTGCCCGAGATCCTTTTTTTGGTGTCAGGCACAAATTCTCGCTTACAAAAATGAAGGTGTAATCAGAGTGCCTCAGATCAGTGGCAGATATGCTCTTTTTTTCGTGCTTTTTCAATGAGCCGCCAATGGCTGGTGTGCCTGGACAACAACACAAGGAGCACAGGCACCGGAAAATTAGACCACGTAACTACAGTCAAGAGTACTTCCTGCAGACTTTTCATGCCACATTCTGCCTGACATACGCGAAGTGCAATCAAAGTCGACAGTCTTTCCAAGCTGCAGTCTACAGTACACCATTCTCAAGCACTGCGCATTTCTCTCTGAAATCCCCACCTGCATTGTAACAGAGTTGTGTGCCCACTGCCAAAGAAGGAGACTTTTGGTGCTCGGTTTCTCTCTTAATGCTAGCCAGTGTAAGGCAGGGGGTGAGAGGCCCTTAAAAGCTCAACTAATGTCTATGTGAGTGCTTATTTCTTAGTTCAAATTGCCCGGTATGTTGCCATTAGCAGCAGTGTCTGTTAATGCTGCCATGTCTTTTGGAAACAATTAAGTGGCCAGAGTGCATACACTTCCTTGAAATCCTTGACTACCCCTGAACTTGGAAAAAGAGATTGAAGGGGTCCTTGAAACTCCTTGAAAATAAATGTGTTCCTTGAATTGCTTCTAAATTAAGGTTGGGCGCAACTTTTAAACATTGAAAGTAAATCTTGGCATCGGGGCTATGCCATGGACACTGTCTGTCGAAACAATTCTTGGTATTTTCTGTTCAAAGTGTCGCTAAGCGATGCAACATGGTGTGTCCACAGCCACCAATGTCAAGCTAGTTTAAACTGCCATTGCCATCATGGAACTACAGGAAGCTATATCAAGCGATCAAGCCATACCACTATTTTTGTTGTTTAGCTAGCTGGTACACCGCAGCCATCATGGCTCTATTTTCGAGCCCTAGGCTCTAGAAATGCCTAATGTAAAGTTCAGTTTCACACATTTGGCTTTAACGCCATACACATTAAGTCATACTTACCAGTCATACTAAGTCACCACTAAGTCACCCACAAAGCCGTACACGACCAACCATCATGCTAGAAGGCAATCGACATCATTTTTATGGGGAAGTCAACATTGAAAAGTAACCCGCCGGGGTGGCTCTGTCAGCTAAGGCGTTGCGCTGCTGAGCACGAGGTCGCGGGATCGAATCCCGGCCACGGCGGCCGCATTTCGATGGAGGCGAAATGCAAAAACGCTCATGTGCTTGCGTTGTAGTGCACGTTAAAGAACCCCAGGTGGTCAAAATTAACCCGGAGCCCTCCACTATGGCGTGCCTCATAATCAGAACTGGTTTTGGCACGTAAAACCCAAGAAAGAACATTGAAAAGTAACAGAAGAGCTTGAAGCTCGTTGAACTCAGCAGCTGCCTAGCTGCAAAAAATTGCAGCTAAGAAGTAAATTTCACTATTTTCCTGTGCATGTGTACAAATAAGGTTTGTTTTTCCCTCCTTGAATTTTGGGCTTTGGCATCCTTGAAATCCTTCAGTTGTCCTTGATATTTTTGTCAAACTTTCTGTACGAACTCCGAGTAAGCCAGTGTGCTTTCAAAGCCAGAAATGTCGCAGTTTCCCCCAAACGGCGAAGCATTGGTAGTGATAGCAAGGTATTGACGACTACATAAAGTAATACCCGTGTCACACGGGCACGTTTGGAAGGCCTTCCAGTCGACGGCCTTCGAAACGCCACAACTCTATCGACTCAAAGGAGTTGTCGCGCTGCTACACGGCACATTTGAAAGGCCGTTGAGTGGTTCAGGCGTTTCTCGCAAAATTGTGTGGCGCTGCGGATCTTTATTTTCGTTTTCATGTCACCAAAAGTTAAACAACATTAAAACCACTTAAAAGCACTATAATTTCTTTTATGTTTGTTTATACGGTGAAATGGCGGCGATATGACGGCAGCCGGCAGCCAAGGAGGTTATAAAATAAACTTCTGGAGTGGAGATCCCCTATGCGCGCCCATGCGACCGGCTGAAGCCTGGAAAACCGGTTGGCGGCCATCTTGCTCCAGGCAAGAACGAGCGCTGCTTTCGCGCTGGTAGCACAACCAGTGCGATTTCGTGGTGGCGTTTTATGATGAAAGCGGGAGAATTACTATGATTTATTTAGCGCAGATGTTTTTTTTTTTTTTTTTTTCAATGCGACAGCCTTTTATGCATACCTCATGGTGGGGTGTCCGTCTCAAGGCCGTTTCAAAACCGTGCTGTTGACACGAAATGATCCTCTTATAGCGTGCGCAATACCACTATTAAGTATACAATATTAATTAAGCATGTGAACTGCAGTAACAATGAATATAGATAAGTGAATGAAGTGTGTTGAGACAGTAATAATGTTGAATTAGGAGTAAGTAATCGTGGATTAAAGGGGTTTAGCTGGGTGATAGGAGATCAACGAAAGATAATGATGGGAAGAACACGTGGTGCTGGGCTAGTTGATGATGATGGGAAAGCCACATTTAACATTCTAAAAGTGATTACGCGATTGAACTGAGGCGATAATGCGTGCACAGAGAGGTGAATTAGGCGAATTTAGAGTGACTTTTTGCTGAAAGAATTGTGACGAAATAAAGTAACGAAGACTCCGTAAAAGAAGTGGAAAGCGGCCGTCGTATCATTGAGTTAGCGACGTTAGGGCTTTCATGTCGCCTAGTTCAATCATCAGGAATCCCCAGTAATATTTGCCTTGTCAGGATAAGGACAAATGCACAAGGCAGTTGTTAACGCAAGAATACGTGTGCTGAAGCTGTAACGCGTTTTATGCGCATCAGCTTGCCACATTACCAAAGTAACACGAAGTACAAGGTGAAATCAGTAAAGTGGTAAATAAATTTTTATTATGTCCTGGCTATTTTGATAAAAATAAGCATAAAACAACATGGTGAAAAAAATGAATAAAATATTGCATAACTGCATGGTGCATCACAGTGTATACTATAGGAAAACAATGCCAAACAGGCATACATAAAATGCAAACACATCAAAACAAACAAATTTTTCGGCTGCGCAAAAACAAAAAATTGCACCAATGCCCAAAATTAAAGGCATGCTGATAATGTCACTGCTTAAGGCGCACGGTTCAGTAACTACGAATAATGGCTTTTAAATATTGTAAAGATCGTGAGTTCGCAATAGACGAATTTGTATGAACTCTGATTTGTATAGGGCTTTACACGACGGCATGGAACAGCAACTTGATCTCCGAAAACAGTAATATTCGCGATCCAGCCTAAGTTAAATTACGCCGAGATAGGACACCTATAGCTGCACAAGAACTGTTGTTGCTCCAGGCACATATCGTGTTGTTACACACACGATATGTGTGTGTAACAACACGCATCAGTCACATATCGTGTTGTTACACACACGATATGTGACTGGCAATACTCTTTATTTGCCAGTTAGGTCAGTTATTTTCTTGTTTTGATGCGAAACAGTTGCGTGCCACGCTTATAAACAGTCAACTTGTGAGACACAGCTACGACGTCCGCCAGGTCTGTGAGCTGTATCATTTTATATAAATAAGTAGTAAATAATTCCTCTCGACATGCGGAATCTCATATGCAATTAAGCGCACCGGAAATATATACAACAGCAAGCATTTCTTACGAACTCGCTTTTTTATGCGGATGTGCGGAGAACACTAGAAAAATGGTTGGAGTGCTGCCCTGTCGCAGCCTTGTCGTTTGACCAGACCTGTCAAAACAACCCTCTTCAAAGTGCACCGAGCAAAGAACATCCGAATCTTTAGGCGCCCAGCCATCTCTGCTAACAGCGGGCTGCCATGCGTCACGCAGCGCTTTCTCTTTCGGGAACCTGTCGCACAAACATACGTACGCAGAAAAAAGCTTGTTTCAGCCTATATCAGTCAATTAAAAGTAGATTTCATGTACAACAGCGCTCCTCGACGGAGATAGTGCACAGCAATGGTCGAGCGATTGAAGGCTTTTTCGCGCTACATATACACGTAAAACGTTACTCCTGACTTTTGCTTCGCACGATTCGTGCGACGCAGGCGTTCACCATCCCGTTCAGCAGAGCTTGCATGTTCCCTTACAAACGCAGAACTACCGCTCAGCAGACCGTAACTAAGCACTATAAATGCCGCAACTGCCGAACTACCGCAAGGGCCCAAGCGGCGCAGCTGCGTTTTCTGCCCGGAGCAATATGGCGGTCGCCGGCGTCAGCCGCGGCGCGGCATCTCCACTCCAGAAGTTTTTTTTATAACCTCCTTGCCGGCCGCACATGAAGTAGAGGTAATGTGTACATGGAGGAAGGAATGAACACAAGCACGTCGCTGTTGTCGAGAGTACGTGCAGTTCGCACATATCAAGTAGCAAAAATACTTTATTGAATAATTAATAACACTCACAGAATTTTTAGAGCATTTTCGTTTGATTTGTTCTTTCTAACCATGAGTACAAGCACACTGTGAACGAGAGGGCATGTTCGCGCTGTTTCCACTTCCGTAGCTCAAAGGCCATCGAGATTTCGATAGAGTTGTAGAGTGCTCCGTTGACTCAATAGACTATTGACTCGACGGCCTTCGAAACCGCTCGTGTAGCAGCTCGAACTTGACCTTTGAGTCAACTGACCATTGGTTGGAAGGCCTTCGAAACGCCCGTGTGACACGGGTATAAGGTTCATAGACTTATTGGCTGTATAAATTGCAGGTAATATTCACTTACTAATTAACTTAATAAGCATGGTGTCAAGTGCGCGCAGGCACACATGAGCAGATCTCACTCGATGACCGTGGACACTCGTCACAGTAGCAGCAGTGGCGAGCAGATTTCGCTTTGTGCTGCCTCTCGTACTTCAACGCACACTAGGCACACGAGGCTCTCCTAACCATTACACCCACCACAGATTACCTCCAAGATTGGGTGCACGCTGCTAGGCTAGAAGAGGAGGCGTACACTCACCTGCCCCCCTATTGCACAAACAAGACGGCGCCCATCAAGCCAACATCCTTCGCAGCTCACCCTCACGCCTACAGCTTAAGGCGTACAGCCGCGATCTTAGCACACTTTGACTTTATACAGAACCTCGCGATGACGTCAACAACCACAGCAAAAATTCACCTGATGTGACCATCACAATAAAAAAGCTCCCAAAAAACGCATTTTCAGGTACTAAAAGCAAGAATCGGCCTATATAGGCACAAACTATGGAAATAGGGATTTATAGGCACTATAAAGTCAGTGCTATGCCACTTAACCCACAATTCGTGCTCATACACCAAAAGGATGGGGCCCTGACATGTTGGAACAAATGGGCATTTGCCTATAATGTGGTCTCTAATTATAACACACCCCTATATATAATCTGCACACAGCTTTAATGGCTTTGATGTATGTTTTGATTATGCACAATGCATGCACAATTATGTGCACAAACAATCACCAAATAATTGGGCTATATTCTGTGATTCAAAGGCAGCCCTACAGTCACTTTTATCAGCTCTGCGCCGCAGACCACATGAACAATTGGTAGCAGAGATACGATTACGCTACCATCAAGCGGTGGTCAGAGGCCACAACATTGTATTTCAGTGGCTATCTGGGCACTGCAACACCACTGGCAATGAATGTGCCAACAAAGCTGCCTGTGTAGCACATGAGGAATATGAAAGAATCCCAATACCATTGTGAAGAACGGATGCAGCGCAGCACCTCAGCAGTCTTGCCCATACTATAACTCTAAGAAAATGGAATACACCAGAGTTTACCAACCGGCGCCTATATGCCATGTATCCACAGATGCAATTACAATTTTTACCCCATTTTAAACGACATGAAACCTTACTGTGCCGCCTGCGATTAGGAGTTTCCTTTACGAACTCCTATTCATTCCTAATTGGAATGGCGGACAGTGCCAACTGCAGCACATGTGGTATTGAGGAAACCACCAGACATCTGTTATGTGACTGCCCTAGATACGAAGGAGGATTGCCCTTCAGACTGCTCTGGGGCACTTAGACGACAGGCCTTTTACGGAGGAGATCTTGGGCCCATGGCCTCATGCGTCTGCTATGTGCAGGGCTACAAAGGCGCTGCTGCGTTTTTTGAAGTGTACAAGCCTGTATGACTGCCTGTGACGAAACTCAGTGATGAACGCTTGACTGTAAATGTGCAAGGTGTGAACTGTGAACTTCTCTCTTCCTTCTCTTCTTTCAATCCCTTCTCCCACTTCCCCAGTGCAGGGTAGCCTGCTGGGCTCAGCCTGGGTAACCTCCCTGCCTTTCCCTTATGACTTTTCTCTCTCTTCTCTCTTTGATGGCTTTGAAGTAGAAAATTAACACAGAAATGACGTGAGAGCTCCTAAACAGAGTAGAAACCTACTGCATGCTCGATTTTTTAGCAAGAAAAATGTAGCATGCCTCCGATTCCGGCAATAAGAACAAGATGAAACCAGTTAAGTTTACTTTCACAGAATGAAAATTTATTTGCACCTAATGTCTATCATTGTTCTTCTCAGAAGACACTTTAGCCCTGTCTTTGAACCACAACATGTTGTTAGTGTCCTTAAGGTCCATTGCCTGTCTGATATCCTGCATTTATCAAATGATTGTGGCCCATGCCTAGACTGACCACTTTGCTAGTTCGTCCTGCAGCCCATAAAGTTATCTGGAATTCCAAAAAAAAGTGACACGACTTATTGGCACTTAGCATCTAAACAACAACTTGTTTTTTAAATGAGCTTTTATAATCAGACTGCAAGCAGCATGTCGCCATGCTACGCGAGAACCTGTTCTGTCGCCATCTTGTGATGGCAACGACATCGGCTAGGCTGGCTTTGATGGTAGACTTGTGAATTCCGTGAACGTGGTTTTGGTTTCTTTCGTATCCGTTTGCAATGTGCAGGCAATGTTCGAACCAATTATCTTGGATATAAAGGTGCATTGGAGTTGGGTAAATATTGTAATCATTCATTGTGAGCTACTGCTTTCACTTAAACATTTTCTTAGGGCTGGCTGAAAATAGTTGTTTTCAGTGAAAGAGGATATGCGTTCGATGCATTTACTGTTCCCAAAGCATCGCCATGACAGACACTGCTCCTATTGGGGTCACTGTTGGGGTCAGATGCGTTTGTGCTGACCCATGAAGTTATTATCCAGTAAATGTTCATTTCAGGATCGAAATAAAAGTTTGGGTGGTGGAGATGTATTGGCGTTGGCCGGGACCTATGGTCAGGATTGAATTAACCGAAAAATTTAATGAACTTACTCGAAATAATCAACATTTTACACTAATGTTGTTTAGCAAACACAACACTCTATGTGCATCTTGTGAGGTGTTTGTAGATTCCTGGTTCAGTTGTTGTAATGTGGTGGTGTGCGAGCTAATTGAAAGCAGTTGTTTGTCATGTGCAAGCTCCTCTTTTGAATGGACCAGTTGCCAACGGCATTACATGCATGCATTGAATAATGTCAATAAGCCTTTTTTTTAGTCATACAAACTTCACGCAAACTTGATGGTCTCTTTACTTTTGTTTACAGCCTTATGAAAAAAACAAACTGAAATACAGAAAAATCATATGACCATTAATTATGTATGATTGAAATGTGGAAATAACGAGGTAAAGGGAAACGTGACAAAAAGATAACTTGCCACTGGTGGGAGCCGAACACACAGCTGCCGCATAACGAATTCATTGCTTTTGAGAATTAAGCTATCGGGGCAGCTCTCCTCCCGTACACTTTCTTTCATGTTTGTACATGCGTGCAAGGTTACCCCTGCGAGTGTTAGCCAGTGCTGCTCAGTACCATGGCCGCAGGTGTGGAACATTCTTTTAACCCTCGGGTGTCGCATAGTAGTGTGCTTAAGAGCAGGCATCTGGGCAATAAACTCTTGTATGCTACCTCGTCACATCAAGACTGCCAAGGCCTTTGGTATGCAGTGAGCGAGAAAAATAAGGGATAACAAGGGGCTCAAATTTTTTGTTAGAGACAACTGTATGAAAAAAACAGACAATGAAGCCAGAGAAAGCATATAAAACAGATTTATGTTTAAACTTCAATCTAGAAAACATTTCAAGTTTGATATGATATTTGAAGTTCGGTTTTCATGAATATTTGTATTCAATTTGAGCTGGGAATCTCATTATTTGAACACTGCTGTGTGGCGCATTTCTTTCTCTTTACTGTAACGTGGTTTCACAAGTATGAAGGTTGTGAGTAGTCTTTCACAAATGTTGCACTGACATCTGCTTTGTGGCAAAATGAGTTCTTGTCACGGAAGGGGCTACAGCCATGACTGAATGGTCGCCTGTATTTTACGTGTGGAATTCAGCGCAAGCAAATAAGTCCGGGCAAACAAGCAGATGGCCTTCTCAGAACCAGGCTTAATTATTGGGATTGCTTGTACAAAAATAGTGTGAAACAAACAGAATAGTTCATTGAAAGAATTTCTCATTTTCAATGAAGAAATTCACTCTTTATATCATCTTTTGTATGCTCTTCAGCAAAAAGTTGATTTAATCATTAGATAAAACAGTCAGAAACCGATAATTGGCACTGCCTTTTCCTTACCACTTAGGGTAATACATACCTGCCAACTCTCCCAAATTTTCTGTAAAGTTTACAATCTTGGGCTCATTTTATAAGCTTACGAAGGTTGTGTTATGTCTTGCAAGCAATCAATTCTGTTTAACACAGTTTCGATTGTCAGTCTGGAAACGTTCTGTTGGAAGTCTTCTAGCTGATGCTGAAAGGATGCAACATGGGTACTTCATACCTGCCAACTCTCCCAACTTGTCCGGCAACTCCTGAATTCTGACCAATCCACCAATCCTCACAGTTATATGGACACGGTCATAAACCTCCTTAAACAATGCCTCAACCCCGTGGTGGGGAAAAAGAAAAAAAAAGGTCACGCAGCGCAGTCACATTGTAATTCCCATTATGCGTTAGGTAGCTCGCCGAAATCAGATTAAATTCCAAGCGATTTGTATGTAAGCACTGTAGGCCTAACTCGGCTCACTTAAGATGGAGACATGCGTTGAGGAGGGCGTGCGAGGCAGAGGGCTAATATGTGTTGCATAATGACCGGTTCTATTAAGTCAGCTTCGCCCCTATTGACCCTTTTCGCAGAGCAGTTTGTTTTAGAGAAACGAGATGGCACTTACGGCGGTGTGCCATACGTCTCCTCAGCGACCGTGCATGAATACGAAACCATTTCCGCTTCTACCTTGCTTCTGTGCGATCAGCTGTCGGAAATGCAACTGAGTTATCGCTAACACACTGTGCTCCATTCACTCTGGTTTGAATCATGTGGATTGAAGACGTGTGCAGTAGTTGGCTGTAAAAATAATGACTGGCATATTAAGGAATGTAATGAATATGTGGGGCCAAGTTTGCTGACCGCTGCTGCAATTCTCCGTACGTGTTTCCGGCACTTCGAGATGTACGGCTCTCCTCGAGGATACACAAATTTGCTCATCCACCTGCATTCTATCGCTAACCTTCAAAGAAAGGGTTTCAGCCCCGGTACGTCGGCAAGAGTGAGTACTGCTGGTTAAACAATGATAGCGGGAGTAGCGCCGCCTCCTGTCATAGTAGGTTTCGCACACAGTATTTACGCATATCTACCTCAACCAGCACGGAAACTTACACCCATTCTTTTGCCAACGTGTCAAGAATAAGTGAATGGGCGCACACTTGAATATATGCGCACTATACACGCACAATAAGTGACGGTACTGCATCGATAGCACACGAATGGTCGAAGCTGAATGTTTCGTGATGGTCCACAAGAGTAAGCGAATTACTCACGATAATACGCATTTGCTACAAGGTAATTGCAAAGTGCAGAACAGCTATATTTCAAGCCTTGAGCGCAGCAAAAACAAATCTATCAGAACTGAGCACGTCTGCGAATGATTAGGCAGAAAATAATCAGATAGTGGCCGCACCGAGGAACTTCACTCTGTCAGAAACTGACAAGCCGCTGCTTCAAAATATTTGCCAAATAAAGTACAAAGAGCAAAACACACTAACCCTGATTCAATTCATGAGTGGAATGTTTGGATAGCTTGAAACACGTATTTAGCCCCGCTTTTAGAACAACCACAATATACGCTGCTTGCGCCATTTGGACATAGGTTAATCAGCTCCTAAAGCGCTTTTGCATGTCCTCTGAAGCTGTGATAAAAGCTTTGTGTCGTTCACCTAGTCACCGTTTACGATATCTCCCAAAACAGAGGTTTTCTAAGCTGCGCCGGCGTCACAGACTTCCATTGTAAACAAAGAGGCAACAGAGGCAGTTGACGCCAGCAATGGACGCGTCACCATGTGATCAAACATGGCAGCGCCCACGGGATCGCCACGAAAAGGGTCAATACAGCAATGTTACACAGTGATGCATAATAATTGTGGAAAGGGACCACTGTCGCGGGGCATAATACGTGTGCCTAACTATACATGTGCAGTCCCCGGTCATATGAGCACCACAGTGTCTAATACTAACTGCACTGGCAGACATTTGTAATATTGCAATGCCCCCCCCCCAGAAAGGAGAGCAATATTTGTTTTCCTTGTGCCATTCTCCAAAGGTTTATTATTTATCAAAGCCAGAGGTTTATCAATGTCTTCAGTTTGGCAGTCATTTTCTCTGTTGACAAGGGTCATGTAGCAATATTGTATGGCATTTTCGAAATGTGCCTAACTTGTGTTGCAAAAGCATTCAAGCAGTTTGACAGTGATGTGTTGTTGCCTTGCTGCTCTTGTTGGTCAAACTGCACATCTCTCCTTACAAATGTACGAGAAGAAGGGGAACCAAGGGGCCCGATTTTCGTTAATCTCAACCGTAAGCAGCCAACAGTAAATAATGCAAAGGGAAGCTTTGGGGGAGTTCTTTGTTGGTTTTAATTGAAGAGTAGAATTGAGAAAGTGAAGGGAAATGAAATTGCATGAAAAAAACTACTTGCTGCTGGTGGGAGCGGAACCCACACCCTCTGCATTACAGGTGCGTTGCTCTACCTGTTGAATTAAGGCGGCGACCGTTCCCACGTCCACATTCTTGGGTATTTATGCATCTGCACAAGATCTGACCAAGGGAGTGTTAGCCAACGCCACTCATGGCTGTGGCGGTGGATGTACAGTGCTCACAGATTGAAACGCGACAGGCAAATTTTGGGTAGAACACTCCTTCTGTGCAATTACTCGAGAGTACCATGCCATGTTGCTTCGAATCTGTGCACGAAAGGTGACGCGGACTCTGATATAAGCGTACGAGTCGAGATTGCGCCGATGTCACACAAACTACCGACGGTGGAAACAAAAGCATGCGCATTGGTTAGGCCTAAATTGTCAGGTTTCAATCCGTGAGCACTGTACGTTGCTTTTGACTGATGGCATGATGTGACACACATTGTTATCTAAGATTGGACATTCAAAGTTTGCCGACTCATGTGTACTTTATCTATTTCCAGGAGCTGCATCTTGTGGCCGTGGAGCCAGGATTGTTAAGGTATGTCTTCCACTGGTACATTTCACTGTGAATGCCTCCTCCAACAGCTTCTGGAGTAACCATTATTGTTAACATGACAGTTGAGAGTATCGTTGTTTGTGTATGCTGTGGAAGGTAACAGCTACATTGCGTTATGTGCAGCCAATGAGGCTCTGTGTGCTATGACATTGTTTTTATGAAAGTATTTGGCCAAGCCCTGTAGTACTAGCAATATGTTGTAATTTGGTGATACATTAGATACATATGAAATATATGATATAATCTCAGCCTCTACTGCCGTCAATCTCTCTCCTCCATCCGTCTCCTCCTTCAACTTCTTGTGGAGTCAATGCCGGCATCTGGCTGCTTAGACCTACTTCCCGGACAGTGCGTTGCACAGTCCAACACCGCAGCCTTCTTGGTCTAAAGGTTTACGTTCTTGATTAGCGGCGAAGCACAGGACAAGGATGAAGCGAGACAATAAACACAGCACTGAACTTGCTGCTGGTTGTTTATTGAAAAAGGAAAACTATATAAACATATGTACGCAGTGTGTATCACGTGATTTGACTAAAATGTCATCAGCAAGAAGTGGAAGAAAAGCATCCCTGTATCTTATACGGTGTAGACCGCTTATAACGTAAGTCACTGGAGTTGCGAATATCCGCACTATAAGCGGTACGGCACTATAACCAAAGCAACAATTTTCAAGGTCCGCCGATATGCAAAACATGTGCACCAAGCCGCCACGTGTATGCGACACTCGAGGAATGCGGCTAGAACGTTTGCATTCAATTCACAGTCGAATTAATTCGAACGAAATCACGCGGTGGCGCTTCCGACCGGCATTGCTCCGGCACCGCCATAGAGTAAAAGCTTAGGAGACCCCTCAATGTCGCGCGCAAACAAAACAAAATAAGGAAAAAAAATGCGGCGAAAATTTCACCCTCTCTCAAATGGCAAGGTCGTCAATTCTGCGTTGCGCCGTAACATGCGTGTACGTGCCAACGTCTCAGCCACACTACCGTAGCCACGCGTAGAAAATTGCAGTGAACCCTTATTTCTTCTTTATGCTTCCTCTACTTTCTAGTCACGTGTTGACCTTGCACGCTGCGGCTACGGCGCAGAGGGAAGCAGCGGCGCTGTCCCAGGCCGGCCAACGAAATGCCCACGCCGGAAAACGCCCGCTTCCCGATAATGGCAGAAAACAAAACTTAGGGGAGCTGGCGCCGGGACGGCTGGAGCGGCGGCGCCTGCAAGGCGGCGGGCATGCACGGTGACAGTCGAAAGTGAGGTAGCTACGAGGGAGGGTGAGGGGAGCCACCGAAGCGGCGGAGTTGCCGAGGCGAAATCCGCTTCCCTGCCGCCCTCCTCCCTCTCATTCCACGGTCTCCGCGTGCGCCCTTCGCCGTGCTGTGCCGGCGCCGCCCGCTGCCTGAAGTTTCGTTTACCGCCGTTATCGTGAAGTGAGCGTTGGCCGGCATTGGCAGTTCTGTGGCCCTCGCTCGCTATGCACGCCGTGATATTTCACGACTCGCACTCAAGATTCTGGTTTCAGCCTCACTGGCTGTTCGTTCGCACCATGTGCCCTTCTCCTCCACTTCGTCTCTCTTTCTTCCTCGAGCACTCCTTGGGGCGCCCGTTTGAGGGGAGTGTTCGCTGTATCCACTGACTTCCGCACTCCCAGGCAGCCGCACTAAAACCGGTATTTCGTTTCCCGCAACTGCACTATAAGCGATACGTGTATACGTGGAGTGCTATGGGAAAATTAACGGGAGTCTGAAAAGACCGCACTATATTCGGTCCTGCACTATAAGCGCGGTTACGTTATAAGTGGTCTATACTGTATTGACTAGTGCAAATCATTTACATCTCGGTGACACATTAAGCGGGTATAGCTACGATTAGTACAAAAACATGCACATGCACTCAACCCAAATCTAGCAGAGAAACCTCACACTCGAGTAACGTTAAAGACAGCTTGACTAACACACGTGGAACTTTTCTTTTTGATATGAAATCCCTCCATAGTTTCCCTGGTTAACTTATCTCAAGATGACAATTTCAACTTAACCGATATTTCAAGATAATGGAGATTGAGTGATCAAGGGTCTACTGTATTTCTTATTTTAGACAATGTTTGCAAGATAAAATGAACACGATGAACGTCACGAGTAGTGGCACATTTAGAAGTAATGAGAAGGGCAAAGTGCTAGTGCCTAAAAAAACGAGGCTGCTTTAGTTGGCAGAGAAAGAAGGGCAGTTTCCGTAGTAAGGGTGCTTATAACATTTGGAATTGCACAAAAAAGTTGTTTCGGAATTACTGCCAGCCCTGCATTGAACATCATTTTATATATTGTAGAGCGCAGCTCTTAGACGCCCGTTCCTGCGGTGAGCATCGGCGTTGTCCCTGAGTGAACGAGCACAGCGAAAGATGAAAGTGAACACGGAGCACAGTGGGAGATGAAAGACGGCGATAGCGAAGATGGCGCGAGGAGGAAAGCGGAGGAAGAGGGTATGGCGAAAGCGTGAGAAGAAAAGCGTAGTGCCACAGAAGGTGCCGCAGAAGACAGCTGTGTGGTCACGATGGCTGCGAGATGGCACCAGAGTACTGTGCGTTGTCTGTATGGAAATAAAGCACTGCATGAGTGGAGATCTGTCTGCGGCGGCTGCTGTGAACGGCACCTACGCATCATCCGCACGCTGCCTCTCGCGATCTCCCGCTTAGCTAGGCAGTTGCACCACACTTCGCCCCTTTTGCAACGTGCTGCTCGAGACAGATTGTCCGTACCAGCCAATAGATCGCGAAATGAAAACACGTATAGAGCTGCGCCCAAATTTTGCATTTAGGAGTATCGTAATTGTCGGCCAATTTTTAAAGCAGTGCTACCAAGGCTACACACTTCAATGCAGCAAAGTTCAATGAATGCACTTGCCTGTGAGTGCATTCTTTAGCGAGTGTCACTTAACCTTTCCAATAAATGAGAAGAAGGGGAACCGAGGGCCTGGATTTTGTTATTCACAACCATATCGAGCCAACAGATAATGACAGTAAGGAAACCTAAGTAAATTATTTGTAGTTTTTAATAAAGTGGACAAAAAAATAACTTGCCCCGAGTGGGAGCCGAATCCACATCCTTCGCATATGGTTGTCACGTAACCTTTCATTGAATGACAGTAATGAAGTGAACTCACTCAAAGTGACTACAAAATTTGTCTGTTTCACAGGGGTATTTGTGAGTATGAGCCTGTGGGACTTTTGGGGAGTGTGGTCTTAGGCAAATCTGAATCAGAGTGAGCATGGCTACGTTCGGTGAGTCTTAGTGAGTCCAAATTCCAGAGGGTTGCTTTCTTCAAGCAAGTATATACAGGCATCAGAACAATAGCGTAAACTTCAGACGGGAAAGAGGAGGCAGGACAGCACAAGCGCTTTCAACAAATGTTTATTTGATGTGGTACATCCGTATATACATGCATGAATGACATTGAGTGCACATGATCACAAAACTATTTAAAATTGGCACGAAGAAACACAATGTTCTTTTCCAGATAACTCGACAGATGGTGGGCTGACACATTGTGTACCCGGTCTGTCTATCATCTCGGCCTCAATTATTTCTCTGACTGGCTTTTCTTTATTCTTGACTATCATATCAGCTTGCTGAAAATGTGGCTGACAACTGCACATGCTGCAGTGCGTGGCAGGAAGACAAACATCTAACGTGATGTACCAATAAGCCCAAGCTGCTCTTGTGAACTTTATACAGGCAGTTTCCTGAATCAGGTGAAATCGGCAACAGCAAATTTGCCGGAAAAGCCATGGCCTGAAAACAATGTGTTGGTCAATCTTGACTGTTCCAAGTTTGCTACTGCTTGTTTGCTGTGTCTCAAGGTAAATCATCGTTAATAAAGTGCATGTGTATCTCTCAAAAGGTGTGTGCTTAGGACAAGTTAGTAATGGAAAAGATTTGGCTAGTTGGTTCTGTGTGATTCAAAGTATAAGGTGCGCCTGTCGTTGTCTGTTCTTTGGTTTTTGTCCTTGTTCAAGAAGTTGCGCTGTTATACTTTGAATCTCAGGGCAAGCTTTAAAGAAAATTCGTGCTACTCCCCCCATCCCCACCCCACTGTGTCGTGTCCACACATGGAGGAAAGAAACAAAACAGGAGAGGCCCTGACATCACGTTTTTGAAGCCAGAAGTGCGGCCATGTTGGTGTGCCATCTCCCTTTGCGCCTCCAATCAGGGGTTTGGCAGCTCGCCGGAGCAGATGGACACGAACTTTGAACTTGCATTGTTACAAGCCACCGCAAGTGTGTGCTGCCAACGCGTGTCATAACATAGCCTACGAAAGTTCTGTAGCAGTTTTAGTGAAGCAGACGCACTACTGTGTTTTTCCATGGCACATTGAAGAAGACGGCGAAGACCTGCGCCGTGATTGCTTGAGTGTATATGTTGCTGGCTGACACTCACACTCACAGACCAACAACACCACTTTAAAACTTACACACCACACTCCAAAGTCAGCTTTTCTCGCAAACAAAAGGTGCTACGAGAAAGACACTAGCAGAAAAATCTCATCTCACTTTTCAGGAGAACAGCAGCGAAAGCTTCAGGAGCGCAGTTGCTATAGCAACGTTGACATTTTGGGTACCTGTCCCAGTGCTCCTTTGCAAGAAACAGCACGTGACTTCCGCCACACTTTCTCCAATACGTGGCCGGGGCCTCTCCTGGGTTTCCTTTCTCCATGTGTCCACGTGATTTTATTAATTTTAATGTTCACAGGTTTGCAGGCATGATCATGCAACATGGTTTGTGCTAGCACACATTGAATTAGGCAAGTTGGAAGGTTATGGAAACGTATTAAACTGACCTTTTCCTCCTTTGCAGGGGCCTTCAACAGAGGGCGGCATCCCTGCCGCCTCCGTACGAGGCGGTGGCCACGGGCTACGACTCTCCAATGTGCCACGGGTCGACAACAGCTGCAGCATTTCCACTGCTGATGGCCACCACGGAAGAGGACCCGCCCTCGTACGAGGAGGCCCTCCTGCTCATTCGTGGTGGCTCCGGACCCTCTCCGGCCATAAAGTGAGTGCTGGGGAGATTACTGTGATTTCTTAGCTTTGGTCCTCACCCAGTGTATATTCGACAATGATCAGCTTTTGGTTAGGAACAAAAGAAACCTTCACAGATTTATGTTAATCTGAGCAACTTATACACCAAGGAGAGCGAGGCTGTATTGGGGAGTTCTCACAACATACAGAAATCCTATGAGTCTGGGCTGTTATGCTGCAACAATCATGTTCCAATTCTTTTCCTTTTCGTGCTTCATCAATGGTCCAAGTGGTGCTGTGCCTGGAATATCACCAGGATTGGCTGGTCGCAAGCAGTAGATGATAAAAAGAGGAATAATAGTCGAGTGAAAGGGAATTATGAAATATATGCCAGCCCTGGTTTGCCACTGCTTAAATTCAACCCTTGACTTTGTGCAAGGGCTTCAAGCTTTCGCTGTACCCGAGTCTTTTTATATGCTTCACTACATCCTAGATGAATACTTATATGCTCCCCACCATGTATATCTGACAGACACATGCTCCTGTATGTTTCATGGGCTCCACCAACCCTAGAGTCTGGTTGTGCATTCCAAGGGCTGCTGCGAGGCTGTGCAGAAACACGGTAAACGCTGCATTCTGATGGCAGCATCCAGCTGCGCTTTCTCACTGATGACCTGATTCTAAGGCCACCTCAATGTCATATCTTGCAGTCACAGTGCGCAGTGTAGAGCTGACTTGCAATTCCACCTTCGCCGCTGCTGTTGTATCTTGAATATCATTTATTTCAAATCTCATAGCATATACAGTCAATTCCGGATATATCTAACTCGACGGGAATCACGAAATAGTTCGATATATTGATAATTCGAAATATAAAATATGACTACCTGAAGCTTATCTGAGATCTCGGCACGTCTCTGACAGTTTCCCGAGATTGTGAAAAGCCGGAACTTACCAATTTGCTTCTCCAAGACCATGTGGACTGCAAAAAAGTAGGCTTACATTTTTGCTCATGAACGTTATAATCGCTCGTGCTGCCTAATGGTCTTCGCAGTGCTAACTCTAAAAGCCCGCGTCACCCACACACAAGACTGCAGTGTGTCTAGTGCACATCGAAGTGCGTGTTGCCCATTTTTATTCAAGGAAAGGGAGAAATAGATACACTGTGGAAGCAAGCTAGCCTGTATGGATACATGCCGTGCCGCCATCAGCGCACTTGTACTGTGAACCGCACGTAAACGTGTCCAGCTGTGTGTCCATTACATTATGCGCCATTTAAACGGCCGATCATCATTACTGGGCAATGAGCCAGGTGGACTGCTGTGCCGGGTTTCAGAACCGACTTTCTGTTGGAGCCAGTCGTCCTCGCTTCTTGGCCGTCTTAAAAAGTCTCTTGCGTGATACTCAACACTCGGACGCCTCGCAGGCTGGTATATACTCCCTTCGTTCTCGGCCCTTCCCCTCTGCCCTCTGCGTCAGTGAGTGCCGACACTATGAACACTCTGTTAGTTTCAAAAGTGCCGTTCAGCTTTTCAGAACATTTTGGCCGTTCGACAATGGCTCTCTCTCTGCGAAGTGCGGGTATGGCGTGCAGTGGTTTTGGTAAAGTCAAACTAATATAAAGATCCGTCCAAGTGAAGGTTGCAGTCAGATTAATTTTGGCCGCTCGCGGAATCCTAAGATGCCATTCGTGCCTTTGTTTACAAGCCTTTATCTACAAGAAGATAAACCCAGCGGTGCAGCATCTCCAGTTCAGCATCCACTGCACGGCGCCACACAGTGAAAAAGTTGAGTGTCATCCACACTTTCTTGTGGAACGCATATCAAACTGGAAGGTATTTCGCATTCTTGAAACAGAGTAGCGGTCTGTTCTTGCCGATAACAAACGGCAGCAGTTTGCACGGGCCATCCATGTGCGCAGCGAGCTAAACTGGAGCATACTGCTCATTTTTCCTCCGTGGCATGTACTGCCCTTCAGATTCAATATCTTGTTTGACAGCATCTGGCAAAACAGTGCTGTTTTGAATTTGTCGACATTAATTATTTACATCCATGGTGATAAGTGATCGAGTACTCGATAGGAGAAGTGCACTTGCAGGGGCGTGGTGCAGTGCAGCGTTCGGTATATCGAATGTGTCGGTGAACGGGAGTTCGATGTACGTGCAGTACATCCGTTTACTTTTGCATGGAATTTTCAAGGGGATTTTACAACTGTTTGATGCAGACAATAATTAGATATATTCAAGTTTTTTATAACCAGGATCGACTGTATATATAGAGACAGAGGATGAATAGTGCCACCTGCACATATCAGACCAAACCTAACTAACAACACAACACTCAGGGCTTCGACGCTGGCTGTGTTGCTGACTGCTCTCTGGCTGTCATTCAGTACCAACCATGGTGCCATACATTGCCACTACTGCATAAACACCATTGTGGAACTCCTCTATACAACTTTCTTGTAAAAACCTTCTGTCAGATTATCTGCGAGCTACGCATAGTCTGCAGGCTAAGCACCGTGTGCTTGAAAATGCATGCTTCATGAGTCATGGTGACACAGTCTGTGACAATACTGGCTAGACATGCTCCAATCTATTATGTTGATAACAAAAGCAGCTAAAAAGTAACATGCAGACAAAAAGCAATTGGCAGCACAGCCCTCGCTCTTTTTTTTGCACTGTTTTTGTTGGTAGCATATGGACATTCCACAACACTGCAGGTGTGCGTCGTCATCCGGTCGACAATACCCGGCCAAGGTGTCTGTAAAGATACGTGGGCCTAAAACGTGCTAGATCAACATAAATAGTACTCAGCATATTTGCCAGCTCTACAGACCATGTGGCTGAAAAACAAACAATAGTAGAGCTGTGCTTACGGAGTAAGCTTTCTAACATGGAAGTTGTGCTGAGCGCCATTTAGATTACGCACATCTGCTAGGACATCTGCTAGGACATCGAGAAAACTAAAACGGAAGTGTATTTTGTCGCCTGTTTCAAGAAACTGGGGTGAGACATCACCGATGAACTGGTGCACGCATCTCCCATCACACGAAGCGGTATCAGCGTGCTCATCGGCTCTGGTCAAGTTTGGAAAGCATTGACTGGTGAGGTTTGAAGATGTGAAGGCAACTAAACGCTGACTTCTATGAATTTTAAGTAGGGTAGGAATTTCCTAGGGTGCACTACCTGCTTGCCATCACAGCCAACAACAATGCGGATGATGGCTCGCGTGCTGAAAACTGAAGTAATCCAGTCAGTCGAGTTCCTATGGTCCTTTTGCGATCTTGAGCACCTTGGACCATCATTCATAACAATGCTATGAAATATTTTGAGAGCACCATCATGCACTGCAACATTATCTTGTGTACACCATGTGGACCGAGTACTGTATGATTGTATTGTTTGGATACAAGGAAACTGCACAAAATGGAAGCAATTCATGGCAAATCATATTATGCAGATCAAGTGAAGAACTGAACCACCTGGATGAGATACGTATTGCCCCGGATTGGAAAAGCCATCTGATTTGCCGACGCATGGTGTAGCATTTGACAAAGTGACTTCCAACTCCAAATGGTGGCATGGTCCTGACTGTCTACATGGACCAATGGACAAGTGGCCTTTACAGCAGTTCATTTCGGCGGACATTTACGACGCTGTCAGAAGTGATCAGCAGTTCATGTAGCAACGGCAGCTAAAGTCTTCAGTCCAGTCGTAGACATTGTGCGTTTCAGCAAGCTTCAGTACCTGTTGATGATCACAGCCTGCGTGTTAAGATTTCCTGACCCTTGCCGACACAGGACAGAAGATATCAGCCGTCTGACGGCGACAGAAGTCATGCAGGCTGAACGCTACTGGCCTGAATATGTCCAAAAACACAACTTTTCTGTAGAATTCAACTGCATTGCACGAGGATGACCAGTAGAACACACGTCCCATTTTGCCCATTCATAGACACCAATGGCATTCTCAGAGTCGGTGGATGTTTGTCGCTCATATATCACCACAAGGAGGGAAGCACCCAATCATACTCTCAGAAAATCATTATTTTTCAATTCCGATGGTCACAAGAGCTCATCACCAGGTCTTTCACAGAGGTGTACACAACAAGCTTATGCAGCTCAGACAGCGCTACTGGGTTTGCCAAGTGCGCATTCTAGTCAAGACGGTGATGCATGGCTGCTGTGTGTGCTGACGTTTTGCAGTTATCCCATGAAGTGCTTCAACCGTACCTTTACGCTGACAAATTCCTTAGAAGTTCTTGGTGTAGACTTCATTGGCCAACTCTTAGCACAGACACAAGCCGGAGATGCCAAGTATTAGGTTGCACTTTTCACTCATGCTGTTATGCGAGCCGTTCACCTCAATCTGATCTCCAGCATTGCCCTCTTCGAAAGTTGCAGTACCCTGCGGCGACAACCAACATTCAACAAGTACTCCTCGCGTCCCTACATTAGCAAATAATGGTGGCCCCTATTCCGCGTAACATGCACCCGGAATATCACTTGGGCAGGAGAAAAGCATGAGCCACCAGAACATACAGCACTCTCTCCACTGCTTGCTGAACAAATGCAGCCAAGTACCCGAATGGGGAGGGCATGGTAATCAGCGGTGTAGGACACAGACAGCAGGAACCAGTATCCACCTCCATTGGTTAGCAGAACGTCGCCGCAGCAGAAGAGGCTGCCGTTGCCCTCGCCATCTCGGCATCGAGACAGGATGAGGAAATACAGTCAAACCTCGTTAATACGTACCCGCTTAATGTGTAAGTCCGGTTTAAACGTAGTCGCGAAGATTCCCCCACCCGGTCCCCATTGAACCCCATGTATTGGCTGACCGCTTAAGCCGTAGTCGCTTGTTGCATTACATACGGTTAGTACGTACCATTTTCTTTGTTTTTATATGTTCACGGGCAGAAAATCGCCAAAATTTCAGTGGCGACGACAGGAGTTGCCGATCGAAGCGCGCAAAAGCATGGCCTTCGAGATTGGTAAACTACAATTGTCAGCGTAGTGACGTCACAACATGGCCACGTCGACGTATTTTTTGTTCGTACGGTTGTTGCCGATCAAAGGGCGCAAAAGCGTGGCCTTCGAGATTAGCTTCTGGTAGCCCGCAGGAGCTGAGGGTAGGGGAATTCGCTGTCACTTTGGAATCCAATCCAAGCATCGTAACGGCTCAAACGCCACGTTTCTTTATTCTTTTCTTTCATTCTCCCGTGTCCACCAGTGCTAACGGCAGTGGTGGTGTGCTTTTGCGTAGTGTTGTGTGCTTTTACAACGTTCTTTTGCGCGGCGTGTCCTTTTTTTTTTGCATTGTTTGGTGCGCGTATTGTGCGATTTAATTTGCACGTGAAGACTGTTATGCCGTATCACGTTTTGAGTGTAAAGGAAAAACTGGAAATCATTCGCACCATTGAAAATGGAGCGAAGAAATCTGCGGTAGCCTGTGAGAAGAACTTGCCTCTGACGACTGTGTGCGGAATATGGAACGCTCGCGAAAAGTTGCGGGGCGGCTCAGGCAGCAATCTGAAGAGGTGCCGCATCAGAGACTCTGCTTTTCCCGAAGTAGAAAAGGCCCTGCTGCTTTGGTTGAAGAAGGCGCGTAGCATGAACCTGCCAGTCAGTGGACCCCTTCTGGCTGAGAAAGCGCTAACTTTCGCAGCTCAGCTGAATTGCACCGGTTTTGCCTGCAGCAACGGCTGGTTGTCGAGATTTAAAGCTCGCTACAGCATAGTGGGGAAAGCTGTTTGCGGTGAGGCTGCTGCAGCGGACAAAGAAGGCGCTGATGAGTGGCAGCACAACGAATTGCAGGAAGCCTTGGCAACCTACGATGCCGCCGACATTTTCAATTTTGATGAGTCGGCACTTTTCTACTGCCTGCTTCCGGACAGGACATTGGCATTTAAGAATGAAAAGTGCACCGGCGGGAAACATGCCAAAAATCGGGTATCGGTCGCTTTCGGCAGTCAACATGACCGGTAGTGAGAAGCTGCCACTGATGGTGATCGGCAGGTACGGAAAACCGCGTTGCTTCAAAGGCGCCCGTTTGCCATCCGATGTCATTTACAAGCACAACAAAAAGGCGTGGATGACTGCTCAGCTGTTCGAGGAGTATGTGCGCCAGCTGGACCGCCGTTTTGCTGCCAAGAAAAGGAATGTCCTGATCGTTCTCGACAATGCGTCGGCGCATGTCGATTTGGACAACCTGACGGCAATTAAGCTGCTCTTTTTGCCCCCGAACACGACAGCGCTCGCCCAGCCCCTCGATCAGGGCATCATCCGCTCAGTGAAGCAGACGTACCGCAAAAATCTGCTACGGAGGATGTTGCTCGTTATGGATAGCGGCAAAACGTACACCATAGACCTACTGGGCGCTGTACACCTACTCGCGCACTCATGGAGGGAGGTCCAGCCGGCAACAATACAGAATTGTTTCGCGCGAGCGCAATTCAAAATACTTGAAGGCGACGACGACGCGGACGGTGAAGACGCCGAGGACTGCGAGAACCTTTTGGTTGAAGTGCTCGAGCGGCAAGGTGCAGCAGATGAGGAGGTGAACTTCGGCACCTTCCGAGATGTCGACGGCGACGTGACCACCTCCCCGGACTTTTCAGACAGCGACATTGTTGCTGCCGTCGCACCTCGTCCAGCTTCAAGCGAAAGTGAGGAGGACAGCGATGTCGAAGTGGACGACGGCCCTTCACTATCCGACGCGGCGCGTGCTGTGGCAGTGATGCGAGCGTTCGCAGAGAAGCGAGGCCTAATGGACAAACTGGCTGCTGGACTTGCTGACTTCGAAGATGCCGTCGTCGCGGCGAGGCCACCACGGCGGCAAGTGAAAATAACTGACTTTTTGCTGCCTGCCAGTGAATAAAGCTAGCGTGCCTGTGTGTGCGTGAGAGTGTGTTTGTGGGGATCGTGGCGTTCTTTTCTGGCTGGTAAGTAGCCGCTAAACCGGCACTGACGGTTAATTCGTACATCGCTTAGTGCGTACCCAAACGTCATTCCCGGCCAACTACGTATTAACGAGGTTTGACTGTATATATTCTTACAGATTGTCAGTCGGCATGTCGAGCCTACGCGAACGGCCATCTACATAAAGTAGCATGCATTATTCTCAAGTGCCTCAACGAAATAGCCCACACCATGATAATCTGGACAGCGGGACACGAAGCCGTCAGCGAAAACCATCGTGCACACACGACTGCCCAAGGTCACTGCAACCGGGCACTGCAAGAGACACCAGAAGACCCCAGTCCACACTTACTACACACTTACTATGAGATAGTTCAGCACTACCGCCTTTCAAGAAGAATGATGCCACCACCGCACCCATTCCTAACCAGAGCTGAAGCCATGGCCTGGACACATACTCCAGACCAACACCTATCCTCACCTCACGCTCCTCCACGCGATGTTCCCCACCTCAGCCCCTTTATCCTTTCTGTACGGAACGAGCTACCCTCTACCATACCACAATGGCATGCCAATAAATCCCCAATAACTCCCCCAACCGAAACGCAACCCACGAGCAGTGGGAGATGGTGCTGACCAGCTTGGCTCTGAAGGATCAGCGAAAGCTGATCCCCAGAGCCCTGGACTGAAGGCTCCACCCACCACGGGGATCCACCATTCTCCGTGTCCCATGAAAATAAAGTTTTGTCTCTCTCTCTCTCTCCAGCATGACGTCTGAGGCATTCACATTGTGCTTGGAGCAGTTTATCAGCCAAAGGGGACCTAGCGCCTAGCGTTGTCTGTTCGGACTATGCACAGACCTTTCAAAAAATGTCAGCAGACTTAAAGCCGCTCTTTCACATGCTCGCAGAAAAAGATGTCGCGAGACATCTCGGCGCCAACGAGATCTCATAGAAGTTTATCGTGCTGAATGCCCCTTGGTGGGGGATGGGTGGTGGGAGCGGCTGGTCCGATCATTAAAGGTTCTGCTGTGTAAACTTCTCAGCATAGCCTGCCTGAACTTTGAAGAAACTACGACAGTGGTGGCAAAGTTCGAAGCAGTCATCAACTCTAGGCGTTTAACTTTCGTCAAGACAGATGAAGCATAACCGTGCCCTTCGACACCTGCCAATCTATTGCCTGGCTGTCGACTCATTACCATACTGTTATATGACATGGTTAAAGTCATCAGTAAATTGAGGTGATCAGACATAATTCGTTGATATTCATACCGGAAGCTCCTAACAGATAACTTCTGTATGTGATGACAAAATTAATATCTGCTGCAACTCCGATCCGCTCCTTTCGCAGCCATGAGGCCAACCACCGAGTTAAAGGAAGGTGACTTCGTAATCGTACATTCTGAGGCCTCACCCCAACAACTGTGGAAGCTTGCAAGGGTCATGGAGGTTTTCAGAAATTCATACGGTCATGTCCACTCCCGCAAGGTGAAACAACACGGTCTTATTATAGCAAGGCCTATCCAGAAACTGTATCTTCCCGAATACTGTGATTAACTGCACCGTGTGGCCGAAAATGTTGCTTTTACCTCAAGCTCCGCATGAGTCACCAGAAAAAGAAGCGCATTGGTGAGCAGGAGAGGGGAACAGGGTCTCTTGACTACTAGCAGGGCTTTGTTGTCCCTAGTCCTAGTCAGTGTTATTAAAATGCCTCTTGTTTAACCTGTCGACGGGATCGAGTCTGTCTGCGGCCACTAGTAGGCCATCTTCCTTATGGCCATCTTTTTAAGAACAACTTTGCAAAATATGCAACATCGTCTTTGTCCACCGCAGTATTGCCTGCTATGGCATCCAATGTATATCCACAGATGGCAGCACTGTCAGAATCTGCGTGATGCACAAAATCCTGCAACTGGCACCTATGGCACAAACTGCCATTGCAGTTGCCATGCAATGTTGCCCAGCTGGGGCACAAACTGACAAGTGCCATAGCAAGGCATTAGCACGGTGGTTAACGCACCTGACTTTCAGTTGCCCATTGTTGCAGAAGCCTGAGTTTGATCACCAGTGGCAATGATGAGCAAAGTATTGTTTTTTCTTTATTATATGGACAAGTGTGATGCTGAGGATAAGGCCTGAAGACGACAACACGATAAGGACAACGACCTGATGGCAAGGATAATGGCACAACGGGTGGGACAGACAGGTAGATGCCACAGTGAAATTGACAGTCCATGTCTTCACTGGCTGCCTATGGTACATCGCTCCGTAGGTGCCTTATGTACGTGCCAGGCACCACATTGGCATTTTGGATTAACTTTCATATATTTGGAATTCCTTGAGAAACTTCTTGTTAAGGGACATGAGACACACACTGTGCCTACAGGTCAGTTTAATGTCCTTAGAATATTCCCAAGAACATGCACCCCGAACACAACGAGGGCAGACGTGTCAGTAGAGCCAAAGCCATGACTAAGATTTTTGGTCACAACGAGGAAGCGGTCTTTGTCAATGCAGCACGCTATCGGGACCGTGACCGCTTCGTAGCTGCGGTCGTAGACCACACACACCAATGCAAAGCAAGCGCATCAATCGCCACAAGACACGTAGAAACGGCAGAGGAAGTGGCTATCGCGCTGGCGATAGCTTGCACCAATGCCTCGTATATCATCGGCGACTCTCAAACGGCTGTGCGAAACTACGCCAACGGCAGAATCTCCCCTGAGGCATTGCGGGTCCTTAATACAGGCAAAACTTATGAGGCAGACAAATGCGTACAAATCCTCTGGATCCCAGCCCACACACCTCTAGATCAACCGGAGTTCAGTCCAAACGAGGTGGCGCACAACGTGGTTCGAGGTCTCACGTTCCGAGCCGCGTTCGAAGAAGCAGCCACCCGAACGGACACCTCTGCAGTGGTGTGGGAATGGGACGATCAGCTTACTAAATTCTGTGACATTACTCAAAATTATCGAATGCAAAGGCGGGAGTATCCACCGCCTCACTCCAAGCTCAATCGGGCCCAGTCCGTTCAATGGCGGCAGCTACAAACACGAACCCTGTCATCATGAACCATATATACCCCGAATTATATACAATCAATCTATGCCAGTATTGTAACACCAGAGCCACACTAGATCACATCCTATGGGCTTGTCCAGCATTAATCAGCAATACTGGGGTCGCGGTCTCCAATGAGGGCCTTCGGGCGCGTTGGGGGACTGCGCTGCTCAGTTCAGGCCTGGGCCAGCAACTGTGGGCTATCCAGCAGGCCGAGGAAGCTGCCGGGAGACACGGTCTCTCCGCTGGCTCCTAGGTGGGAACCCAGCCCAGCAATCTGCCAGAAATCAATAAAGTTCTTCTCTCTCTCTCTATTCTCAGCTTAACTTATATTTAAGCTGTGTCTCCCTGTTGACATCTTAACTAAGGAATTACTGCATTTATTCAATTTCAGCATGCCCCCAAATCTAACGTGCACATGTTTTTATTAGTACATGGAAAAACTAGCATACCACCAATTTTAACAATCGGAACATGATACAGCCCACACTGCCATACTTGTGGAACTATACTTGTTTGTTCGTACTGGCTCTAAGACAGCTCTTCAGCACATCTGCAGACAGCATGTTATCTGCCATGCTGTCTATTGCACTAGTTATTCCACATTTCCTGACAAATCTTGCAGCCTTTACAAATGGTATGCCTTGACCAACCACTTTGCCTGTTCATCATGCAACACACACAAATCTGAGCAATGCCAAAAACATGTGTCATGGTTCTGCTGTCCCTAGTGTAGCATGTAAAATGTTTTCCATTTTGAATGTGCCTTCGTAATGAAAGTGACGTGATGTTGTTGCCAAGCCCAGACAAATTTTGTCCTGTCATCGTCTTATGATGACAATAGCAACGACACTTGGCTTGGCAGTAGGCTATTGCCAAGGCCATGAACACGGTTTAAGTTTTGTGCCCGATTATAATACACACGCAATTTTCAGATCCTTTTTCTTTAAAAACAAGGTACATGTTAGAATTGGATATGTAGAGCACTTTTATACATCTTTCAGACTTTTTTGCACTGTTTGATTGGGAAACCTGCTTATGAGCATTGTGAGTACACATGCAGTGCTGCTGTCTGTAAAGTTTTCTGACATGGCCATTATCTTTTTTTCCTATTTCCAAATGGAACCTTAGTGTCTTTAATTGCTCTGAAAGTAGCAGCACCGTGTGAGCTAGACTTTCGTCATGTCGCACTTTGGGAAAATGTGCTCATCTGGTGTTTCAATGTGGCTGACACGAGATTTGTCATCTGAGGTTGCCATGCTACATCAGACAGTGGCAGGGCTTGCATTTTGCTGTGACAACAATTAACTCTGTAATGCCTGACATGCATTTATGATGTGCTGATTTTGGTACATTGAAATCAGATATTAACACGAGAAAAATAATGCAAAGCCTGCAGTACTATTTTCATAAGCTGGTATTAGTTTTCAGCTGTAGGTAGTTCAGTTAACCAAATACTAAATAATGAATTATTATACTTGGTTTTTACTCAAATAACTTTTTTTTTTGTCCAAGTCTACTCTTCATGGCCAGAAACAAAGGTGAACAAGTTGTTATAATTTTCCTTGGAACTGCATTTGTGCAATGCAGGATTAAAGACTTTTCGAAACTGGGTTTTCTCTGTCCCATCCATTGATCCACCCATCCTTTCCATTACAGCACCATCGTGTTATCGTTACTCTGCGGTCATCACCTGGCCACCTACTCATTCTCAGTTTTTTCCTCCCCATATGACTGAGAGCAAAACATTGCCAACCGCTACCACTGGTGATTGAACTCGTGTTTCTATAGCAATGTGCAGTTAGGAGCTGGACGCGCTAACCACTAGCCTTTACACAACATTTGCGCTTAGCAATTGTTTTTGTGTGCCGTGCAGACTCCGATAGGAGTGTAGCGTTCTTAACTAGAACGGCTATATAAAAGACATAATCTCATTGAGACGGGTGTTGTCCGCCATTTAATGTCACTTCTTCTTTCACTGCTCCCCTAGCCACCCTCTTCGCCTTCTTTCATGCATCCAGCACAGACTGCTTCACTCTTCCGGACTTCTTTTGATTACAACTCCTGGTGTAATACTTGAATGTGTTCCCAATGGAAGCGCACTCCGTTTGACCAGACGTTCCAGTGTACCAGACGTTCTTCAATATTCCATGCTGGGATGCGGTCTTAACCACTTCAAATGGTCCGTAAAATTTGCAGTTTGAAGGTACAGTTCCTTTCATTATAAGGACAGTCTCCAGGTTCTATGTCCGGTATCTCGCTGTTGTGTCTCTTATCAAAGTTTCTCTTCATGCGGCGCTTGTAGACCTCCTGTTCTTTTGCAGTTTTCTTGACTTCATTGAGTTAGAGGTTTTCTATGAGGCCTAGCTCACGATCTGCAGGAAGTATGGGCGCTGTGCCCTAAGTGGCAAAATGAGGACTACAGCCTAAACCAGTGGTGTACGATCTGTAGTGATGTTTCACAGCGACTTCGAGGTAGCACTTTCAGCCACCTGCAAAGTCTGTATACATCTTCAGAAACTGTTTAACGTCTCGTATGGCTCGTTCCGCTAGGCCGTTTGCTGCCAGGTGGTACGGAGAGGAATACTTGATCGTTATCCCGTGCTCTTTTGCCCACTTTGATAACTTCGCACTCCGGAAAGCCGGCCCGTTGTCGCAGACTGTCGTCTTTGTGTGCTTAAAACATTCAGCCTTGAGGAGATCGATAACGGTGTTTGTGTCTTCTTTAGCAGCTTTAGCTGCAATCATCCCTGTGCACACATCTATGGAAAGCAGGAAGGCTTGTGTTCGTTTGACTCCTTCCCCCTTCTTCTTGAGCTCCGCGAAGTCCAAGTGAATTACTTCGAATGGGACGCTTGAATATTCGGGGTTCATCATAACGTCTGTCGACTGCTTGAATTTAACTCTGTTCACCTCGCAGAGGTGGCATGTGCGTATGTAATTGCTGATGTCGTTTTTCATGCCCGGCCATTTGAATCTCGTGAGCAATTTCTTATATGTGCGCCAGAAGCCATCATGTCCGCCCGATCCAGGAGTGTCGTGGTACAAATGAAGAATCCTTTGAACCATAGTTGGCGGTACATGATACTTTCCTTTGATGAACTGGAGATCTTCTGTACCTTCCCACAGCTTAGTATGATTGATTACTTCTGGATTCTCGCTCGATTCGTGTACAAGTAATCTAGATAGAGCATCAGCATCAGTGAGAAGCGGGCGAGGACGGTGCGAGATTATGAAATCAAACTGTTGCAGATAGTTGACCCATCTGCAATGCAGCCTCTTGGTTGTGCCATGCTCAGAAGTTGAGTCAGTGCTTGATGGTTAGTGAATAGCTTAAATTTTGCACCTCCCAGGAAAGTACGAAAATATTGAACAGCTTTTAATATGGCCAGAGCTTCCTTTTCTGTGGTGTAGTAATTGATTTCAGCAGGCTTCAGAGTATAGCTGTAATACCCCACAACGTGGTGTTTCGTTTGATCAGCTTGTGTTGAGGATTCCTGATATAGGACTGCACCGGTTGCATAGTGTGACACGTCTCTTTTCAGCACGAAAGGCAGTGAAAAATTTGGTATTCGCAAGATCGGGTCCGACGATATTAGTTTTACCAGCTCACAATAGGCACCTTCGCACTCCTCGTCCCATCGAAAAGGCATGTCCTTCTGGGTTAAACGTGTCAGACACCTTGTTCTCAGAGCATAGTCTTTGATAAACGCCCTGAAGAGTCCTGCTAGGCCAAGAAAAATACGTAGGGAGTGCACGTCGTAAGGCTTTACCAACTTGGAAATTCTTTCTACCGATTCTTGCTTAGTGCTTTTAGTGTGTCCATCGAACACCCTGCCAAGAAATACTACTTTTTCTTGAAAGAACGCACTTTTCTTGAAGTTGACTTTAGTTGGCCAAGGCTGAGAGCACGAATACCCTTTGAAAGATGACGACGGTGCTCCTCTTTTGTTTTTGAGTAGATGATGATGTCTTCGATGTACACATTGCAAAATGTGCCCAAGTAAGGTTTCAGAATGTCGGTCATAATCTTCTGAAACCACGCAGGGGAGTTTTTCCAACCAAATGGTAAGTGGTTGTACTCAAACAAGTCAATGGGGTTATGAACGAGGTGTACTTTTTCGTCTCTTCACTTAATGGAATCTGCCAAAAGCCCTTGTAGAGATCTATTCGTGAAGAACAATGGCAATCACCAGTTTCGTCAATGATGTCATCGATTCTCGGCATCGGATAAGGTATCAATTCCGTCTGACAATTGAGAGCACGGTAGTCTGTACAAAGGCCGGACGCCCATCTTTTGGCGCTATGGTTATAGGAGAAGCAAATGGGGATACAGAAGGCTGGATGATACCTGCGTCCAACATTTCTTGCAACTCCTTTTTCAGCCACACCTTTTTATCTCCGGACATATTATAGGGGGTTCTACAAACCACTGTTTTATCTGCGAGCTCAAAAGGAACGACATGTGATTTGAGCTCAAAAGGAACAACATGTGATTTCATCGCTGGAGGATAACTGCCCATGCATATAAGCTCCGGGTACTTAGTCTTGATGTCTTCCTTATTGAAAATCAGCGTTGATAAGCTAGGTTCTTCACCAGGATCTTCTATTTTTATGTTGTCTTCGGCCATTACTTTGTCGTCCCAATAGAAGTTTATCTTAAGTTTCTTCATGTCTGGGCGGGACAAAAGAAAATCATAGGTGACATTGGGAATTGCCAATACGCCACTGGTAATAGAATGTCCTTGGAATTCAATAGCCAGGGTGATCCATTCGCTATGCATGGTCACTGACCCATCGTAGGCTTGGACACGCAACGTTCTACCAGCATGCAAACGACCGGCGTCCACTCGACTCTTGTTGATAATTGAGACAGAAGCCCCACTGTCAACAAGGGCCTTCACTTCAATGCCATCTACCTTAATGGGAGCATACAGTAAGCTTGACGACACCAAATACACGGTCTCACTGTAGCTCTTTTTCTCGGGCTTTTGATCCATGGCAGTCAGTTTATGTGGAAGTAGTCTGTCGTGAACAACAGTAACTGGTCCTTCACCATCATCGCAGTCATGATCGATGCTTCCCAGGTGTTCTGTTCTACCGCCTGGTTGTCTTCTTAGTGGAACTGTTGACACTGTGGTATGTAGAAAGCTAAGGTCATCAAATGTTCTTGGACCTTTGAGCTTGACTTGACTACGGATTTCGATACACAACCCTTGCGTTACCAAAACTACAACTGCACGAGACGCTAGCTTCGGTTCTGCAGAATACAATAGGCGACGCTTCTCAATACAGTACTCAAGCAGAGAGCCACATGCATATCTGAACCGTAGTGCAGCATCCCATCTTTCTACCGCGTTGCCTTGGAAAGCAGCTAAAAAGTTGCTTTTCCACAGTTCCCAACATGTTGGTTCATGATCCATTAGGTACACATCATACCATTTTCTGGCGATAGCGCTCAAATAACGGCGCATATTCAAAATCTTGGTGTTGTCGGAGTGCCACATATTCCTGTCACAGGCGTACTTGAAAAACCACAGCCAGTAGTGCACACTTTGCGAGTCTCCTTCAAAAGCATCCGGCTCTACAATATATCGTGCTGATTTCTCTTGATGAAGCGTTTGGACAAAAGTTCTCATTATTTCATTTTGTTGCATCGTTTGCCTTTGCAGTTCTTCTATAACAGTCAAGACCAGGCTCACCTTCTCGGCGGGAGTTTCCTCTTTGACGGTGCCACTGGTGTATGGGTTCCAGAACGAGTTCGCTCAGTGTCTGAAGCTGTAGATTCACTGTCACCGATCCTGTTTGCACCAGGGCTTCGCGGCTGATTGTAGCTTCTTGCAGTACCACATTGATCAGCCCGGTAGAACTAACTTCGCGAGGAAGGTCCGTCGCTGGCTCACCGTGCACTTGATATCGGGTGAAAACAACAGACTCCGATGACGCCTGGTCGACGAAAAACGTCACCCACATGTCTGGTCTTCAAAAGCTGTCGGCTGCGCCAAAATGTAGCGTTCCTAACTAGAACGGCTATATGAAAGACATAATCTCAGTGAGACGGACCGCCATTTAATCTAACTTCTTCTTCTTTCACTTCTCCCCTAGCCACCCTATTCGTCTTCTTTCATGCATCCAGCGCAGACCGCTTCAAGGAGTAGCATCTGAAGCATGTAGTTCAGAGGCCACAGCAAGCAGCTCTGTAGTGGAAGAGGTTGACATGCAGATCATAAAAAAGAAGTTGTTTCTGAGAATATTGCGGTGTCCACTGTACTGCCTGTTGCAATAAATCAGTAGGAAACTGGAACAATCATGTGTAACCTACTGCTTTTTTTTTAATGCCAGTAAGAGACTTGCTGCATCTCTTTGACTTTCCATGCGCCAACTGATATTTTCTCCCCAACAGCAATCGGCATTGTCACTGCATTGTTGATACTATAACAAGAGCTAAGCATAGTTACGATTATCTGTGATATGGTTAACAGTAGTGTAATCAAGTCTCGTGCACTTCCATGCCTGAAAAAATCGCAGCGCACATTTGTATTTGCTCTTGTTGTTTTGGGGAAATGAGAAACAATACCCAAAGGTGTGCTTCCAGTTTGCAGTATGGCGACCAGAACGGCACCAATCACAGTGTCGCCAAAAAGAAGTTTGAACCAGGCTGCACTGTCAGCTCAAAGTTGCGCTCAGCTCTGTTCTCCGAGAATGCATATGTGCACTGCTAATGAAACAGTTTTGAAATCCTGATACTGCTAAGGCTGGTCACAGTTGCACTCCATCTCCACGGATGAAGTAGGCAGCATTGTTCTGCCTTTGACCCGTTACGGTGATTCAATGGCTGTGCCACACTGTGAATCAGCACAAGGTTGTGGGTTCATACTCTGGACACAGTGGCCACATTTGGATGAGGCGAGAATGGAAAAGTGCTTGCTTACCGATCAGTGCATGTTAAAGGTTTCCGTTTGGCCCGCAATAATGCTGAGCGCTTCTGCTACAGCATTTCGCATAGCCTGTGTTGCTTTGGCATGTTAAAGGCCAAGTGAATGGAAATTTCACTTTAGCTTAATTTGTTATAAATTGGTAGTATAAATAGTACCACTAAAGCAATCTTGGCAGAGCCACAGGGCTGGTAATTGTGTAGTTTTTTTGTTATCAGCATTTCAACAGCACTTAAGCAGATGACGCATACACCTGGTGATTTTCTCTGAGTCTCAGATGCTGCCTCTGAGATTTTTCAGCGTGCCATATGTAGCCGAAGGCCTGAAATTTCGTTGCTGTTGGCCTCTCAACTGCATTACTTTAGTCAGTCAATCAATCGTCATTGCTACGCTGTATTCATGTCGTTATTGACTGCTTTCCTCGCAGAACGGTGCCTGAGGTATCGCCCCCGCCACAGTCATCACAGCCTCCTGGAGCACCCGTGACAGTGATTGCAGTGCAGGAGGACTTACCTGACCGGTAGCAGCTGCCGAGCCCAACCCTTTGGCGATGATCTGGTGCCTAGATCTGCTTTGCGGCATGTGACCCCGCGGCAAATGAGTGTACTGCCCGGCTATTGTTTCTTCGGTTATGGTTGTTTTTCCGCATCACTGTGATGACGACTTAAAAGACTCGACTTTGCGCTTTGTCAATTTGATTCCGCATTTGGTTACAGCAATGCGGAGTTCATTTACGAGTGCCTTGTGGCAGTGTGAACAAAAAAAAATGGGCTTGTGGCGACTGTGTTTGCAGTGAGTAACCTGACCTGTGATTTCAGGGATTGCTAAACAATAGTGAATGTGTTTTGGTGTTTTTAGTACATTGTAGACTGCAGCAAGCTTAGCTGGTGTGAAAGTGACGTGCCAGAGAGCAACTGGAGTAAATGTGCATTTAACAATGGTGTCCTTCACCTGATGATGTAAAAAGACTGATAGGAAAGAAGACTCAGTACAAGGATGTTGCAAGTATGCAAGGGTGGATTCAGGCCTTGTGATGATGCCTGAATGAACACTTATTGTGGCCATGACACGGTCATAGGAGTAGGTTTACTGTCGCCTTCATGGGAGGTGTATTTCTTGTGGCAGCCAGCTGGAACAGTGTGTGATCTAATCCTTGCCTGCGAAGACTTGCTGGCTTCATTTACACAGCTGCATTCTACTCTGTCCGATTACTGACGGTGCACATGTTTCTGCAAAAGTGAAGTGTTTTCAGGGCATTTGCTCTTTGATCAGTGGCATCCTGTAATGCAGGCCACTGCTGCACATGCTTTTATTCTTACTCTGGTGAAGGAGTCTGTCCCTGTCAGAAAGCACTTGAGGAGAAGACTCTTGAACTCTCGCAACTCCTGCGAAAAGCCTCAGCATTTTCGTCATACCTTAGACCTGTCAATCATTTAGTCATCGTGACTGAAATCAGTCTGCAGTTCTTTGACTTCAAGAATGTGAATATAGTATTTGCTGTGGTGCTTAGCACAATGATTCATTTTCAAGTACAGTCAGACCTTGGCATAACGAGCCTCGATTTAACTAAATTCGCGATGTAGCGATTTTTTTTTTTTCGCAATCCTAGTTCTACTGAATTTAAGAAACTTCGAATTAATAAAATTCGCGATATAACGAAGTTTTTCGCTGCAAGTACAACTTCGTTATATCGAGGTTCGACTGTATAAGTGAACCTGCATCAGTGGCTGTAGCATTCTGATGATGGATGAGGTCCTGAGTTTGTTTTCTGGCAGTTACAGCCGTTTTTCAAAAAGTATGGAATGCAGAAACACTTGTGTACCAAGCTTTGAGTGCACGTTAAAAGGTCCCAGGTGGCCAAGATTAATCTGGAGCCCTCCATAACAGAATCTCTCATAGCTGCTGTGTTGCTTTGGCGCATTAAACTCCTTCAACCGCCCAAATTTTAATTGCCCAATGCAGTTATGGTAATTATTGTTTTCATTGTGTCCTTAACAACTAGGTCAAATTACTTTTGTCTCAGCCAAGGTAAGGCTCAGTATTGATGTATGTATATTTTGACACTGTCACCATATGCACCAAATTACACTGCCTGTTAGCGTACACTGATTAAGGATCTTCCTTCCTATCGCTGTCATCTTTCCATCCCTTCTCCTCCTTCCCCACGCTGCTGACCAATGTTCAAGTGTCGGCTGTGCACTAGAGTGTTACGGTGCAGTCAGCAGGCTTTCCTCTTCACTGTCAACCAATCTCTCTCGCTCTGTGGAACACGGTTGCATTGTGTTTTGCTTTTGGGCATGTCTTCGATGGTTACAGGAGGAGAAAGAAAATGGGCTGTGTGAACGAAGTCTTACACTAGTCAAGGTTGATGCATTGGTGCGAACCACTTTAGGCTCTGTTCAACTCCGTTCACGTTCCAGGCATAGTGAACTGAACTGCTGTTTAACAAAAGGAGTTCTGAAAAGACCTGGCTCATCCATTTACAATTTGAAATGACATAAGCACACAGTAGAGTTGCGCTGCACTATTTTCTTGAGAAACAAGCTTGCACCGTTTTCAGATCTGCTGATGAGGGCTTTGCCAGTGAGGATTTGCATCCACGCTATCTTATTTTTTTTTTTACGGCATACTGTAGATGTTCACTTGATACTGTGGATTTTCGCTCAACGCAGAAGATTGCGTTGAGGTGCTATCTTTTAGAAGATGTTTGTTCGAAAATTGTCCACTTGATTCCTCTCATCATTGCAGCTATCATTCACGCTGCACGGCACATGCAAGCCTTTGAAGCTGTTTGCATATTTGTAATGTGGTTCGTCACGAGCAATATTGCTTTGAAGCATGGAAGGCATATCAGATTGCCATATCAAACCATTGTAAGCTGCCGTGTGAGGCAGTGGAGAACAGCACAAGTCATTTTGCGAGTGCTTACTGGTTAATCGCCGCGATGACAATAGCGTTAGACCAAGCAGCGCTTGAAAGCACTCATATGATACCTTTTATGCGAACTGGATTATGACCATGTTTACTATGCTAGAGTTGAAGGGTGATATGTATTTCTCATGCACACTACCATGGACAGATGAAGCGCAAACAGGAAATATAAAACATAATCGATGCAGGAAGTTTGTTCGTGTATTTCATACGAAGATGCAGTTTCTAATCTCAACTAGAGATGATTTATGGCATGCCTATGATAGGGCACAATAAGATCCTGAAGCATCATCTTCCAGTCTGACCATTCCAATTATAATTTTCTCATTTGTGCTTCATTTGTCCGTGGTAGTAGAACACTGTCTGGTCTTGTGTAGAAATATGCCCAATCGCATTTTCGTTAGAACATGCCTGTTTATCAGGATATTGCGCAAATCCTAGGTAATTTCAAGAATGGGACACATGTGAAGATAAAAGCTAATGTCTCCTGCACATGACATCATACACACAGTTTTAGGAACGACCTCTGTGACCTCTTCCCATTCACCTAGCAGCACCGGGTCCCTCTGTCAATGTCACGATGTCATTTTTTTACATGCTCATTATTTTTGCTTCCTATCACTCGCAGTTGCTTCTCTGCTATGGATAGCAAGTCACGGAAGCAATATGTTATGGGTTAATATTTTAACTGCATAAAGCATGACTTATTAACAAGTTGCATTAACACCGTGCAAATTTGATGTGATTGTCAGCTGACAACTACTAACGGTTTTGGAAAGCCTGGATGCAAAATCATGTCGCTGTGCTTAAAACCACTTGTACCGCAACGTGGATGCAATGCCAGTGTTAACGGCATCAAGGGAGGCTATTTATGCTTGTGTCGCGTTAAATTGTTTAGTCACTGAACTTATGAAAACCCACTTATATCCACCAAAACGACTCACTGATTATGGCATTCTCCTGCTAAGCATGAGGTCGCGGGTTTATTGCTACAGCATTTGCATTCCATTGGGGACAGAATGCAAGAATGCTTGTACACTTATACTTAGTTCATTGTTCAAGAATCCTTAGGCGGTGAAGGCTAATCGGGAGCTGTTTGATACAGCATTTCTCTTTACCCCGTGTGTGGTCGAGGATCTTAGGCTCGGTACAGTTATTCAACAGTCAAGCACCGTTTAGTTGTTATATGTTGTCGTAACTGTTCCCTCGTGTTGTTTTGTGTGGCTAGTAGCTTATGTTGTGTATGGGGAGCGGGGGGGCCATTCGATGGTGCTATTACACCTCACTGACTTGAACACGTCATTAACTTTAGTTACCATTCGTTGTAGCTGCGAGACGATGTTGAACTAAATCAACTTGCGACGATGAGTGCAATGCATGAATATTGTTTGTAGCCTGCCATGAACCTTGTGCCTCGGTGCCCTCTTCCTTGCCATGCGATGGTGTTATGTGATGACGTCACGATGACGTCGTGTGATGCGTCATGCTTCTAATGCATTCCTGATAAATTGCTACTGGAGTGTTTTTGTGTCTGAAAACTGAGGTGTTCGTGCATGCATGTGTCTGTGTGCTATCGCCTCCACTCAAGGTGTGTGCCTTCTGCAACAAGCTCATAGTACAAATTTACCGAAAATTGTAGACAGCGCACAGATGTGACGCTCCCACTCGGCAAGAGTGCGCACATTTTTTTTTGACGTTGTGAATCTACTGCGATTGTTTGCCCGCATTTTTTCTGTGTTTATTGCTTGTCTTACTAAGCTTAGCGTGTGCTACGTGCAGTAAGAATTGCTAATATGTGAAGTTTCATATAGTAGTCAAATATATTACATTCTGAATCAAAGTAGCCAATTTGAGAATTTGGTGTTTGGTGTCTGTGAGTATATTCGATTATGACCATATGTGCAGTATTACGATGATTAATGAGTCTGGACAGCATTAAAAATGGTCTCTGCACATTCTCAACAGGTTGGATAAAGTGTCGATGTTAGTTGTGCAAATGTTCAGGAACGTAAAAAAAGAAACTGACAGAAAGAATGCCAACTGTCCATTTCTTTTCTTCGTTTCCTAAACCTTTGCACCACTAACACCGACATTGTACTTTGCTTAATGTGTCCATGCACCATAAGCAAACCGGGAAATGTGAAGACCAACACCTTGCTCACTTGCAGACTTTGCTCATTTTCAGCCTGACCGATTGAATAGACTTCATAAAGTGTTGGGCGTGTCAAAGGATGTCAGGGACCCGCATTCACAATGTTTCTCTCGCACAAGAGCGTTGCCTCATTGGCTGGCGTTTGGGTACTTGCCACTTGCGATAGTGATCGGTGTTATAACGGGAAGATTACCGCGGTGATGATCACTTGCAGACAGCACTCACGAATGAAATATTTCCTGAATACAGGACTAAATATTTTCTCTCATTTTTTTTTATGTTGTCACGTATCCTCTCCATGCTTGAATCCGTTTCTACTTCTTGAGAAATGCAAAATATGATCGGCAATTTGATATTCCAGGCCTGGTATTTTTTTAGATATTTATTTTGATTTAAAAGTTTTGATTTTGGAGCATCCCTAATGTGCAGATTCAGCAACTAGGTCCGCGCCGAGTGCTGGCCATAAGTTTTTTTTTTTCTTTCAAGCTGTTTTCAGCGGATGACATTGTGGCTAACAATAAAGTGAACTCACACAATGAACCCACGTAATAGCCGCAGTTCCAATACAACAAAATTTGGGAAGGCCTTCACAACCTTCTACAGCTACAGATCATGGCACAGCAAGCATGTTGCCAGTAGCGCAAAGGGACACTAAAAACAAATAGTATTAAGTTACTGCAGTATTAAAAGATGCTTCTGAAGTGGAAAAATGGCTTTCACCATTAGAGGAGGCTTGAAAAGCTGGAAAAGCGGCCAAAATTAAAGGCCAGTGGCTAAGGGACCCTAAGGTTTCTGAACTAATCAGCTGTGATAACACGAATTTTGACAGTGTCTTCTCGGGCCTAGGTATATTTTAATCTGTAAACTTTGGACTACATGGCATTCTAGGGAAGCCAGAAGTATAACTCAACAAGTTTCCTAAACCTTTGCTATGCCGCAATAACCCCCATATGAAAAAAAATATACTTTGAAATTTGTTGTACCGGTGCCAAGGCGCTGGTGGGAGATATCTAAGAGATGGAAGTGCGGCCGTCATTTTATTTCTTCTAATAATCAAACTGTTACCGCAAAATGAACGAAAAAGTAGTATGCAGTGGTAATTTTTCAGTTTAAAGATTCCTTTAAGGGGGTGTAACGTACCTGGCTGTTTTGCTGTGAGCAAAAAGTGAAAGAAACAAGGCGGTGCATAGCATGAGCCCAAAGTGATAGTAAGTTGATGAAAGCAGCTTGCAGTGCCTAATCTTTTTTTTTTTTATAACATTCTCCACTTTCCCCAGAATCAATGCTGTTTCTAGAGCAGTAGTACTGCAAGGACAACAGAAAATAAACCTGAAAACAAAAACAAAAAAACATAACAAACCTGTGCACGATGCAAGGATTTAAAAAACAAAGAAATGAACAACCTTTGTAAATCTATGCAAATCTGAGCAACTTGCACAACTGCCATCAGGCTTAACACGACCATTCTTCAGCAGCTTAACGTTATCAAAACAAGGCCTGTAAGGAGCAAAAAATGAGACGCTTTGAAAGGAGGATGCATTAAGCTAACTCAGTCAAGCACCCCAACCAGAATTCGCCAGCACCCTCCTCCGCAGGAGAAAAAGGCAGCTGAAGCGTGTTTTGGTCAAGTATGGCGGAAGGTGTATAGTTGCAGACAAAACTAATTGGGACTCTGGAGCTGTGACCAAGCTGCATCCCAGCACCTTCAAGCAACCTCGGGGTGTCATGCATGCAGGCAAATCGTTGCCACTAACGAGATCGCACCTCTCGATTTGTTTATTTACCTGTGCATCAGTGTCTCTTGCAGCGTCTGCAGCTGAACACTCGCTAGTATATAAGCGCTGATAGCATAGCTGCACTTGGTTGTGTCATGAGGACATGTTTACAGCCCACGCAAGATGCAAGAACAGCTGTGCTACCAGCACCGTCACGCTACTGAGTGTACATTTGCAGAAGCTGCAAGCGACACTGATCCACAGGTAAATAAACAAATCGAGAGGTGTGATCTCGTTGTCAGCGCCGATCAGCGTGTCTGCGTGATCCAGTTTCTTGCTTTTTCACCGCGAGGCTGTGCTAGAGGGCGCTGGGATGCAGTTTGGCCACAGCTCTCATGTTCCAATTACTTTTGTCCACACCTGTACATTAAGGGCAGTAAAGCCATAGACATGTAGTGCAATATCTTTTGCTGTACCTGAGTTGTTTCCCAACATTTCACGACAGAAAGTCTATACACCTCTCTTGTGCACAAGGTCCTATGCACATTTTAGTAAGTGCACCCACAAGCTCCCGATTGCCTCACTATATCCAGTGTGACTCTTTCGCTATATCTCAAGTCTTTTTAATCCTGTCGCTAAACCTGGGCTTTTAAGTCCTTCTATAGTGTTCACTGCATTCTGTTATGCTGCCATGGCTCCTCTGTTCTGTGCCAGCTCTGCTCTAGCAACCAGAACACTTGGCCTAAAGCAATGTGGCGTTGAGCTAGTAAGTGATCTTCAGAATCAAACATGTTGGGGATTGAAGAGACAACACAAATGAACAATGTGGAGCATTGTTGCCCATCTCCTTCTTTCTGGTGGGTGTAATGCACCCAACATGTTCAGTTCTGCAGTATGCTTGTACCTCCTCAATGTTAGGCTCGCAACGACGACATGCTGTACAAAAACCTGCGTGAAAACTCCTCTACGTAGCTTTGCATTTAAAAACACATTATAACAACTAAGTGGCTCGTGGCATTCTGCTGCTGATCGTGACGTTGCAGGTTCGATTCCCTCTGGCGTTCTGTTATGGGTGGAATGGAATAACATACTGTGCTTTGGGCACACAGACATTAAGTGCTAAAATTTAACAAACTGTGTTTCATTGGAAAAGAGGTTGTTGTAATCAGAGGATGGGCATATTTATTGTCACTTGGAGCGAGTGCACTTGTCATTCACAGGCTGTTAGGTGGAGAGGTTCAGCGGCCTTCTGTGCAGAACACACTCGCTAGTGAGTGCGTTCGGTGAATGCACTTCAGTGCATCGAAGCGTGTAGCCACAAAAGCAGTGTTTCAATAACAACTAGAATAATGCTCAATGCTGGGTCGATACTAATTTTGAAAACACCATTTTTTTTGTGTGTGTTCGTGCGGTTTCAAGTTGTCATAAGCATCCACTTGCCGTTTGCTATGAAAACCCTCTCATTTTCGAGGCGCAGACGCTTTGCCACCTTCAGGACTTCAAGAGACAATATGCAAAAGTCTGTAAGCAGGCTTTCCCACAGAGCTGACTTTCCCTAACCAAGGTGGCTGCGTCCCAGTTAGTAGCGCTGTTAAAGATGAGATGCATTTTAAAACAGGACGGTGGCTGGCCCACATGTTGATACTTCAGTTACAATTGTAGCCCGAGGTCTGCCATCTTGGTTGCGTCAAAGAAGGTGTGTGGAATAGCGCACTTGCAGGTTTTGCATATCGTTCATTCTGAACTTGCAACGTGTCACTCCCGTATCGGATGCTTTGCTGTCTTGCCTTGTGATGATAGATCGTGTTGTTATTTTGCAATTATTGCATAAAATAACAAATATATAATGTAAAGGCTGATTTACCCATTCACACTGCTATTAATTCCAAAAGACGCTTTCCTCTCGCATGTAGCAGCATGCCGCCGAAGTGACACTCGCTGTGTAGCAGTTCCCTTGCTCATAGTGTCACTAAATTTGCTTGTGTGACTGAGTATTAATTTGGTCAATGTTAGTGGTTTATAGTGAGCTTTCCATCTAGGTGGGGTCACTCAGTTTTGCCTGCTTGGTCTAAAACAACTCGTGATTTCAGTTAAATACACACGCTGCTCATGGTTCAATCTTAACCATTTTTATGTACTGACTGTACAGCGTGTGGTAGTTCTCAGCCTCGTGATGTGCTTGTTAATGGAAAGCTGCATTTATTCAGTGTTGTACTGAATCATGTTTGCATTTGTTTGCTGGTGCGATGCAACTCATGTCAATTGTAGTGCCCAAACCTAATTTTAACTTTGTAGGAGTGTTAAAACTACAGTGTGTGAATTTATGTTGACCTTTCTTACTGTCAATTTGGCATACTTGAATCATATGAAGCATGCATCAGCTGTGAGGCAGTTTCAATGTACCATGTGCTGTGCCATGATCAGGAAAGCCTACAAATTCTGTCAGCTCACACGTCTGCTGATTGTCATTTCAGCCTCGACTGTGTCAAGGCTGTTATGTCTGCACTGCTGTTTAATATGTGGCATCTAATCTCTTTTGAGAATTATTCTTTTTTGTAGAGATCATCTCTTGCTGTCTCGTGTTCAGTACAACCCGATACAAGTCATAAAGATAACGCAACACTGCGTGTGGTAATGGTGGTATGTTAGGCAATCTGTGTTTTGCAAGTGCTGAAATGTGTGGATGTGAAATGAAAACAAGAGTGTGGTGTCATGACAAAAAGCAAAATCAAAGGAACATTCTGTGTATTCAGTAAACGAAACAAATGAAAAATGGTGCCTGTGAAAACATGAGTAAATATAAATGCTGCATGAATGTGTATTGCAAACATACTCGATTAATGGCATCAATTTCGTTTTTGCTCATTTGAGGCAGCTAAATGTATGAATGTGTGACCCAAAAGGGGTTTATCCGATCTACCACTTGCTGTGTCATTATTACTTTGATGCTTGTTTTTTTCTTTCATTTGTAATTGTCAAGTGCTAATGTCGTTTTGTTTATTAGCCTACATCGAGCTTATCTGAAGTGCAAGCTGGCTGCCTGCATAATTCAAAACGTTTACACTGTTGTCTGACTGAAAGTGTTTTGCATGTTTCGACTCCTTTCGTTCCATGTTGTGCTTTGGCATCTCTTGCCCATCGTGTGGTAGTAGACCAACTGCCATTGCTTGCGTGAGAGTCATTCTTGCAACTTTTTTAAAAAGACCACTGTTGAATATTAGAGACTGGCAGCATTGAGTAGTAGTCATATGAGCAGCCATAGCGGCTAGTGGGGATGAAGAGTTGAGATGGGCAGTGTGTGAGCACATGCAGTGAATCTCATTTTAGCGGTAGCAGGACTGCGGTGTCTCTTTTAGGCAGCAAGTACAACCTTTAGGCCAACGTCGTTTTCATATGCTTAGGATCCCTACGATATGTTATCCAAGATGTAGGAGGATATAAGTATTATATAGGATAACTTTGTTTTCAAATGTTCAAAATACCTACACTAATGAAGTTATCCTAAGCATGTGAGCATATAAACTTACAGGATAACTTTTTTCATATGCTTAGGATACCTGCGATAATGAAGTTATCTTAAGCACATGAAACTTTATTTCATTTGCTTGCATATGAAACAATATGAAAAGAAGTTTCAGATGCTTTGTTTTGAAGTTATTCTAAGCATAGAAAACAAAGTTTACTATGCTTGGGATAACTTTGTTTTCATATACTTGCAAGGTGTTCAGCAAGATAGTCATTATGCATTGTTTGCAACATTATATGCGATTTCTGTGTCTCGCAGAGTGCAATTCTTTACTTCCTGTAGCAAGCTAGGAGTAACTTTCTTTCCATTTTTTTTTTTGTGTCTTGTGCATTTCTCTAGAGAACTGCAGATGCTCATGTAGACCTGCATTTCACATTCCCTCGTCGACAAAGCATAGCCATCTAACCATCGACCTTTTTTTTTAATACAGTGTGAAGACAATGCTTTGTGTGATCTTATAGCAGTTGTGTTAAAAACAAGTCCTGTATAGCACACTGCACCAGAGAATTTATATTGAGCAGTACACATTGCAACGATAAACTGGTTGCATAATTCTAAAGTTGGCTTCTTACACAGAAGCGTGGCTACATTAGGAACATTGACGGAGCAGAATGTCTTACAGCCAGAAGTGTCATGTGTTCTTTCTGCATTTAATATGTTTATCTGTAGGCCACCAAACTGCTAAATTAATCTTACACAAGCCGTGTAGTTGCTATGGGTACCTGCGTGGAGTTTTCTTGCACATTTCTTGTACACTCTTAATAGATACGAAGCGAATTGCTGTGAAAGTATATTGGTTTTAACTGAACATCCCCGTTATCACATATGATTCGGCTAGTTGGTGTCGAAACATCTTGTGTCAAAGTGTGAATGTTTAAGAACAAGACAGAAACAGGAAGACACTGAGGATATTGCAAGCAGTATTATTCTAATAAAGGTGATTCTAAACAGGCACCAAAGTGTAGTAAAATGATTTCAGCGCGTGACATCCATCTATTAGAAGTGGTACCTATAGGGCACGCCAGAGACTGAAGGCTCAGATTGACTTAACGGAACTGCGATGCATATATGCACACCTACTGCTCCACTGTAAGGCACAGTCGCTGTGCAAGGGAGCCAACTTTAGAATTGCCATGTTTGTCTGTACTTTCAGTCAAGTGTTGTGTGTTCCCGCATCGTCTTTTCGAGGATATTTCTTTCAAGCTCAGTGACCACTGTGGAATACACTACTGAAACTGGCTATGCTTGTGTGTGCCTTTTGTATGCACTTTTTTTGCCAGCTTGGATGCTGCTGACAGAACACTGTACAAAATGGAGAGGAATTAAAATGAAGTGCTTTCAAAACATCTCGTGGTTTTCATTGGGTTTGCTGCACAAAAATACCAGGGGGAAGTCTGGCATTTTTGTCTACAGGAGTTGCAGGCACGGCAATTCAGTCAGCATCGGAATGACGGTTAGTAGATGGATTTTCCTCAGCTTTGGCCTTCCTTCCTTGAAACAAATCTGTGCCTTTGCAAATTCATGATTTTCGACAAGATATTGGCTTATAATTTATAAATGTGCTCATGCGTAATGATTACGCATGTGTGCAGAGCGTCTTTGTGCTTTTAGCATTTACAAAATATGATGGGTGAACACTTCAGGCCAATAAGGACAGATAAAGCGTAGTAAATAAAGCCACAACAACGTCTGAAGCCGCAAGCACAGTTGTCAAGACAAATTCCTGCACAAACCTAACCATCGTTACCATAATGGCGCAAGGACTGCAAAGCCAATGTATCCTCTGAATATATTAGAAAGCTCTGACTGGTACAGGTCTCCTATGCTCGAGTAAACATTTTGCTTTTGTTTCAGTAATCGTTCGTACATGTTTGGCAGCCTTTGCGATTGCATTGTCAAAGTAAGCATGTTGTCCCTGTATTCCGTGGCTGGATTCTGTAGTCTAAATAGAAAAGCCATCTTTTTTTTTTTTCCATTTCATGTAACGGTGCAATAAGGTGACACTATGATTATTGCGCTATTATACTATTTAAATTATGACATTTTTTAATGAACAGGGTTTGATACAAGGGCTCCTCTAGACATCGTCAAAATCGTGGCGTGGTGGCCACGTGGTACTGCACTGATGCGTGCGTCAGTGCAGTGGTCAAAGCCATATTATGGTTATCTTGCCGAAAGCTTTAGACAGGAGAATAGGGGAGAGTAGGTAAGAAGGGCACTGTGCATTCTTAGGTAAGCGATTCCAGAGGTCCAAGCTTGGTATTATCCGATGTCCAATGTGAAGAAGTGCAGAGTGAAAGGAAAAAACAGCCTAGACGGCATGATGTACAGCGCTAGATCAGTTAAGCCGATTCACTATAACTCTGGTGATTAAAAAGTCGTAAGAAGTGGAGTTGCGGTGTCTTGCCTGGGGGCGACCTTGTTCAAATGGTGTCTGGACACAACAAATGAAAGCTTTTTGTATCAAGTAACCAGACTAAAATCGGTGGGTTTCCTGGAGCACATTATTTGTGGAGCAGCGGAGACAGTTATCAATGTGCTCAAGGGTGTGGAACCAAAAGGGTCGGGAAGGAGCAGAGAAGGCACAGAGTGAAAGTCTATCGCAGTTGTGCCTTATGTCCATCGCTTTTCTCATGTTCTAAAAAACATAACTAGCCGGTTTGGTGATGATGCTATTTTCAGTGCGCCTAACAGCTACGGTGACTCTGTCAAGCTGTGGCAAAAAAGAATGACAAGACGGAAAGTATCGTAAATGGTATCTGTGCTTTGAAAGAAAATTCAAAGTTCATTAAATGTAAAACAGGTGTTGTGTACGTGTTGCCTTTCACTTGCGGCGATGTTTACATGGGAGAAACTGGCTGGTGTGTTAAGTTATACAACTTAAAGAGCATCTTAAATCCCTGGGGAAAGGTAACAGTTCACGCTTAGACTATGCATTTCAATTTTTTGTGCAAGTTATGTCCGCTTCTTTGAGTAGACCAGCTCATGAACTACAATTGTGCTATCTGCCACAGGCAACCTACAAAAATGTTTGAAAGTGTTCGCTGAAACACCCTGTATATTCACAATCTTTGCCGCTTCGAGACAAGGTCTCGGAACCGCGTCCGCGGCAGGTGCCCAGACCCACTAAAGATACACAAACCGTACTCAAATCTTATCGATTTGATAATAAAGTTTACGTTCTTCTTCTTCCTGAAATAAACCGAGCTGCGAATCAGCTCTTGTTGGTGAGCTACTTGGGTCTTTCGTTCTTTGTGCATGCTAGTTTTATCATGAAGAATCTGCTCTTCTTATTGTTTATTCAGTTGTCACCATCCATGCTCTGCCATGACAAAATTCAGTGACACCATAATCGTGCCGCGGGAACAGCAGCAGTCACTGAAGGTACAGTAAAAATTGCAGCATGCATACTGGATAGTGCAACCAGTGTGCTACTGTACCTGAACATTGCAATGCCTTGAGCACAAGCAGAGCCCTCCGCAATAATGCAGCGCCGTTGTGCCTAGATAACGTGTACAGTTGAGATGATTATGCGTAAAGTTGCATGAGTCAATGAAATCACTGTGGTGAGCCAGATGACCTTTTCTAAGGCAACACACTGTGCACTGCATCGAGAGGCGTCATCTGCTCTCAAATAATTTCAGCAGCAACCCTGGGCTGAACCTGTTTTCAAACCAGTTCCTCCAAAATGGACCTGTTTAGTTCCACAATGATGTAAAAAATATTGTTCAGGTTCAGCTGAAAGTAACTTTTCTATTCTGGTTCAGCACCCGGGAACCAAGTAGTGATGCAAGATCACAAAAAAAGACGTTTGTGGTGAGCATACAAGGTTTATATAAGCAATGTCGTGGGTTGCTTCACGTAACCTTTGTATATGCATATACAGCCACAAATATATTTGGCAGGACAGCTGGACAGTCCTTCAAACTTTTGTTAACATGAATCTTTTGTAGTATGCATGCTTATTTATGTTTGTAAGTTTTCAAGACTTCGTTTTCCTTGTCTCTCGCCATGTCATTACAGACTGTTGACCTCTGTTATTTTGCTATCTTGTTAATAGTCTATTAAACTTCTCTTCATCTACGGTCAGGAAAGCCTGGGGAGGGTTGGCACAACAATCTTCACTTTAAAAAGAAAACAGACAAATGACAATCAGTGGATATGTTGTTCCCTGGCACCCGATGCTGTTGTGACAATCCAGTACATGTAGTCATTACCTGAATTTTATGAATCAGACTGCCAGTAAAGCAAAATATTAAAACCCTTTGCATGGGTGAACGACAAATGCAGCGCTACTTCCGACTGCAAAGCCCAAATACCGTTCCACATTAAAGAAAATTAAAACAACTTGTTCACATTCATTTATGGCCATGCAGAGCACATTCGTACAAAAAAAGGAACACATTAATGAATGAGCAAAATGAGTAAACTAGCAATTGGAATGCTAAATTATACACAACGTATAAAAATTGTTGCTATGACCTTTGCACTTAGTTTTCTGTGCTTAAATTATCAAATCAATGGTATTAAATTCAGCATATCAAAAATGGTATGTCGGGTTTTATGGGATTAAAGAGGTACTAAAGAGAAGCACCTAATGCATTGACAAGTGTTAAAGGTATTCCGCAAAGTTAATTTTCCAACAATAGGTTGATAAATACCAGAGAAAACGAACCTCAAGGTTTCATTTTTGATATTTCGCATCAAAACTGCAGCATTGATATGTTCAAGTAATGTTATGGATTCAAGAGTATTTTCTTTGCATTCGGGCCATGTAGCTCAGTGAAAGCCGCTGAAATATGGGGAGTTCCATTTCTAGCCCCTGTAGAATACAATGTAGTCCATCTTTCCTTACAAAAATTTATCCAGGCCACCACAGATTCCGAGACAGCATCGCCACCGATACTTTATTTTTTTGTATCTTTTCGTGCTTACGAAGAGCCTTCTTGTAGCGAGAGTGAATTCTTTGGTATTGTAGAAAGGTAATTTACTAATACACCTGAAATTATCTCTTGAGTCTTCCTTGAAGTGCATATTTTTTGAGTGGACGCTACTGGTCACTACAACAGAGCAAACCACAAGGGCAGTCAAAATTGACAAAATAAACATTGCCCCTGACAATCCGAGAATCAAGCAAGCTGGTATTCCATCAATTTCTTTTTTTCACAGAAGCGATGGCCACAGAAGGAATAAGACAAACATAAGCGCTAACTTCAAAGTTAGTGTTTGCACCTGTCTGATCCCTTTTGTATTCATAATTTGAGATCGCTAATGAGGTAAACATTGTGCATTGTAGTCTGCGCTGTATGGTTTGCTGTTTGGATGGCTCAACTCACCGAGTTAGGAATTCTACTATGGTCAGTAAAGGTTAGTGCTTTCGTGATTTTGTATAAACAAAAACAACCAGGCACAACTTGTGCAATGTGAGCAAAAAGTATTTTATGTCCGTTCTGCTTCTTCTGTAAATTTATCGTCCTCTGATCTCTAATGCTGATCCTGGATTGCTACTGTGAACGCTTATGACTCAGCAATTGTATTGGTGTTTACATATGCAACACCACCATCGGTGTTGCAAATATCAAAGGCTGCACATCTGTGGACTGTAGGTACTGAAGCCTCGAAAGATGACATGAGTTGCATCAAGTATGGTATACTGCCAGCACACTGTGGCATGTATGGCTTTAATGGACAGTGGAACAAAATTTCCATTCATGTTTTCCCTGTCCTAGCACTCCCTATTTCACAACCTAACAAAAATCTGATAATTTTTAGAATTGAACAAGGAAGGCATAGCAGTTGCCACAACACTGACACGGTACTGGGCTAAAAATAAAAATGCATGGAAATTGTATGTTTTTTTAAACATTTATTGGTCTTGCAACAACTAGCATTTGATGTATAATGCTGTCTTGGCCAGCTTAAAGGCCAACTGTGCAGTCAAGTGCAAAAAAAAAAATTTAAAACTTAGAATGATGCACTCGCTAAACTAGTTCAGCCAGTGCAGGCAAATTGAAGCTATAACACGCAACTGATGCGAGGTGCAGAGAAGGTAAATTTTGGAGCAGGAAATTTGCAAGCTGACTGTGATGGCACTTGTTTTTTTCTATGGAAGATGCTGACAGTGGGTAATGGGGCAGCAGAATCGCCATGTAGATACAATTAGGTGTACAAACACGCTGGTCAGCACCTGCTGCGTGAACTATGTGATGCCCCAAGTACAAACTCGAAACAATGAACATGTTCGTACCAAAAGATATGGTCACACCGTGATGACAGGAATTACTATTGTACCAATGAAAAAACAAAAAAGACGACTCGTCAGTTCAATGAGCTTCGGTCTGTCGTGCAAACACCGATACAAGTAATCTAAAGCTGGCACTTCTCGCAGACATTCGCGCGCGCAACTGAGCAAGTCACAACCTAAGCTCGAGTCACTAGCTCGGTACAATAACTGGATTGCCTTCTTGTCAGCGCTTGTACACAGCCTCGCGCAGTCAGCGTCCTCACACTTTCTAACGCCGAAAGAACGCCGCGGCGCGCATACGTGACTGGTCGTCGTATCGTGGCGCGCGGGTGTAGGTGCCCAACGAAGACGCCTTCCTCCTCTTCGCGTCGTCGTCTTCGCCCTTGACGAAGAGAACGCGGCTGTTTTCGCGCCGCTTCTCCTGCACCACCGACAAGGAGGAGACGTTCTTGGCCAGCTCGTTCACCTGTGCCATGACCGCGGCCGGGTAGGTGCATCCCAGCAGCTCCACGTTGGCGAACGCCTGCGCCAGGCACAGCACCCGGTTCTCGCTGAACCGGCCCTCGTTGGCAACGATGAACTCGCGCCGCAACTCCCAGTGCTCCTTGCTCTCCCACGGCTGACGGTACTCGTCGATGGGCCGCTGCATCTTCGACGACGCGGGCCACACGATCCGGGACAATAACACCAACGGCAACTAACACCACCGACGGAGTTGTGACGAGTCACGTGAGGCAAGAGACGCCGCGCCGGCTGAGTCGTAAGTTTGTTATGTGACTGCGCATTCGGCGGACTCAAGCGGAAACGCAAAATTAAGCCGCAGATGCGTGTTTTCACGTAAGAAACGAGTCTGCGATTCAACAATGTCTCAGCACAGCGCCCTGATCAACAACACTACAACAGCAACAATCGTGCAGCGAGCGCCCCAAGTGACCGTATCCAAAGACAATGGCCGCGCTACTGGCAACAATGCCGAAGTCGCTACCGAAGCTAGAGCCGAAGCCGCTGACGGTGCGACAGCCGAAGCCGCTCGTTCCGTTGAAACCGAAACCGCTTGAGGTTCTGGTTACAAAGCCTCCGCCCGTTGTCCTGCGCTGAAACCAATTAGCGTGACTCCGGTTACCAAGCCATCGGCTGTGGTGCCCTCTAAGTCGGTAACACCGAAATCTGCGGTGCCTCTGACCAAGATTACGCCACTGAGATCAGCCGTCGGTAAAGAGCAAGTCAGCTAATGACCAACCACGCAGCAGCCGTATTCAGACGAAGACCATGCAAGCGCAAGGCGTGCTGCGTGCTAGTACATGTCGAAGACTTGGTTCGCAACAGACGTTACATTAGCTCAAAGACGTAGATTTGCTCTATCGAAGTTTGCGGGTCGTTTTAACGCGAGGGTTGCAGGTCAAACTAAAACTTGCAGAAAAAAAAAAACTGCGCTGGGGGACTAATTAAGGACGCAAAAATAATTCTACGTCTATAAAATCTACAATTACGATTGTTTATTCGTGCAGTTCATTTCAAATTCATTCTAGAGGCCTTTACACTGTTCATTTCCAAATCCTTACAACAAATGGATGGTCATCTGGCTTTTCCAGAATGGCCTTTTAACGCTATATTTCAGAAGGACAAGATTATATTGGTCATGCGCAATAGTAGGTTGTGTGTTCCAGGAAAATGTTTCATGCAATTTCGTTATGATTACTAGCTAGCAAACTTCGAAAGTCGCACGTCAGTAGTTATAGCATTTAAGGATAATTATAACCTATTGCAATGACGCTGAAATGTGAATCTTGTATTGCACGACACTCGACATACATTGCAGGCACACTAGAGCACTGCACGGGCCGACTTTTGCGGCCCGGGCCCGTTTTTACATTGGGCGGCCCGCCCTAGCCCGATCAAAACTTTTATGGCGAGACCCGGGCCCGGAAATAATCTACGTTACCCGCCCGGCCCGGCCCGCCACCCCTTTACCTTAAGCCCGAGCCCGGCCCGAGCCCAACACGCAACCGGCCCGAACCCGACCCGAGACCGAAAAATACATGTTTTCCAGAGTTGAGAAGCCCGAGAATAACTCGCAGAAAGCCCGAGCCCGGCCCGGGCCCGCGTCAAAAAAACCCGAGCCTGGCCCGGGCCCGGGTCAAAAAGGACAGACCACGGGCCGGGCCGGGCCCGAGCTTTCGGGTAAGCCCGAGCCCGTGCAGTGCTCTAAGGCACACTGTGAAGCAGCGTGTTTCATCAGTCACCTGGCAATACTGCCGAATTAATTAAAAAAAGGAACTTCGTCAGCATTGTTTCTAGTGAGAAACAATACTGTCCGGCCTCAGTTCAACAGCGAAGCTGTTTATTGTTAGGGTTCCGTGCATTTTTGTTCTGCGTCAACAAAAATGTGGGCCGATCCTGGTGATTGTGCAGAAAAAAGAAGGGTTCAAGCGCAATGGCACATACCCCTGTGGACTCCAGATGGTGGGCTACGGGACCTGTAACGCGCCATTGAAATACCCTTGTCAAACCTGGGGCCCAAAGAAGTCCCAGGCACAAGGGTAAGAACACATACAACGATCGGATCTTAGCCCAAAAGGCCCATCCCCGTCGGCCATAACTACGTTCGCACCGCCCTCTCTTTATCGGTGTTCCGAGCGCTTGTGTATCTAGTTTCCTGTCCTTCTGCTCTCCCGTGGAGGCGGTGCCGTCGAAACCATACGTATAGCCTTACTACTTTAGGGGTGTGCGAATAAGAATTTTCGAAACCGAATAGAATACGAATCGAATAGTGCCAAAAGAAAACCGAATCAAATACTTTTCGAACAGTTCTCCAAAAATCAGCTGCTGGTATCCCCATCAATCTTCTCATCCTGGTATATTCACAATGTTAGCAAGTTTTTGGCATTGTACTGCACGTTAATTATGAAGCTTTGTTAACTAAAATCACAAATGGAGCATTAGGAACCCACAAGCAGTTTGCTCGCATGTAGTCAGGATTCATTGTTAAATGTGAATTATAGCGGTTTATCCTAAAGAGTCTGGCTTCCTGAGTGGAATGTATACAACGTGCTCCAATTAACTTCTCATGTTTTATGCAAAATTTATCACACATATGGCGATCTGAGGCATTCGAAATGTTTTCGAAAAAATGTTCGTATTTACGAATGTAGCAACTATTTGGACCAAAATACCTAATCGAATAGAGCAATCATCGATAAGTTATTCGAAAGTTTCGAATATTCGCACACTCCTACTTAACAGAATGGCGGAAAAATTTACTCTATTATATCGGCGTCACGACAAGGCTGACTACGCCAGGTTCGGCCTTTCGATCGAGAACACCGTTACTATCAAATAAAAAACCTTATAAGTGTGGTGAAACTCTCATACTTGCCTATCACTTTATGGGCACAAAGCGTTTCTAAAAATTCAAAAATAGTGCGTGTATATAAATACTCCTTCAATTGATACGCAATATTTAAATCTTTGTTCCTGTGGTTTCCAGCTGGCCGGTTTTCCTCCTGCGCAGGTGATTTTTCCCTCAAGGTACCGGATCGACCCGCTTACGGACATGCCATTTGAAGTTTCTTTTTTTTCGGTTTTGCCTAAACCGGCATATTGTACTGTGCATCGCAAGGCCGTGTCGGTCATTCAAGCTAACAAAATCTATTTTAAGCGTGTCCGGTACTCCTGGGCCGGTATCTTGTAGCGATGCCTTATGACTTATTCTTATCATCCACCGTTTACGGCCGGCTGATCCCGTTGATAACGCGAGCGGACCGTCGCTATGACCACTGACAAAGCGCGATAAGCGCGAAAAGGTATTAGCACCGGAAAGGCATCGCTACAAAATACCGGCCCTGCATACGGAAGAGCGTTTCCGGGTTACCGCAGGCGTAAACGTGAGGTCACTGATGATCGATGATTTATTGGCATCCCCTTTGAAACGGGGCGGTGGCAAAGAGTGAATATTCAGTTAAGCGAACTATTTACTTGGATCCCTTGAAGTTCACTCAAGTGAGAGTTGACTGGCATTAAGCAAACGTCATGCGTACACCAGAATACCGGACACGTCAAAACTCTCCAAGTTGTCGTAAGCGAAAGCGTTCTTAATTGTCAAACTTAGAATAGGATAGGAATAAACTTTATTTGTCCAACGGTTATGGCTGTTGGTGCCCGGGGCTAGGCTGCCAGGGGTCCATCGCCGGAGAAAATCTTTCGAGATCCTCGGCAATGGCCCTGGCCCGCTGGACGGCCCACTCCTGGTCCTCGGGTGCCTCGCTGAGGAGGGCGGCGTGCCATCTCTCAACAAGGCGCCCCGCTTCAGAGGGTCCTGCTGTTGTCTTCCCCCTTCCTCTTGGTCCTTCTTCCTCAGGGTGTTGGCATTCCCAAAGTATACGGGCCATATCAGCCTGTTCGAACTTTTCACTATGAAATTACGATGTTTTCGTAAGTTGCGGTCATAATTAAGGTAGTCCATATCCGTTCACATATTTTTCATCTTAGCTTTCTTATTCGAGTCCAAGAGCAACATCCGATCCTCTCCCGTACACCTCTCAGCAGCAGCCCACAGCTGTTGGCGCTTAGCCCACGTCAGGTCAGCAAGCACGACTATAGTCCACTATACTCAGCAGACTATAGAGGCCTCATGCCGTTGGCATGCCGTCGTCGTCGTTTTTCCCGCTACTTCCTCCGGTTGTTGTCATACCGCTGTCGTCACGCCGTCGTCGTCATCTCATTAATTGTCCTCATGTCATCATCGTCACGTTGTCGTCGTTGTACCGCAGTCATAATTTAAATAACCGCATCGCACTGGCGTCATGCAGTCGTCGTTATAAGCCTTTGTCGTTCGATCGATATCATCCCATCGCCACTGCGTCGACACCATACAGTCGTCGTCATGCCTTCATGCTCATGAGCCACCTCTGCAAGAGAGTGCCACAGCAGAGTGGGACGATCACTGACCTGTACTATGTTTTGCCCCCTAATGTAGAGATCAGTGGGGATGATATCGGAGTATGGTCGTAGCCACGAAAGTATCATAATCAGCAACGGCTGATTGCAAGGGCCCAGGACGCGGCCCAAGCTCAAGGCATTCTGGAATGAGGACGCCTCTCCAAAGCTGCATTTACATATTAAATATGTTTATTCTCTCTCTCTCTCCCCACACGTGTAAAAAATAAAATAAAGGCGGGACTTTAGGAATATGATCTGTCGCTACATTGCTCCGTTGCTATTCGCGTTGTCATCGACAGTCATCGAGAGATGAGTTCTGCTTTTGCTTTAAATTTGTCATATTTTAGGTAAAGCCTTTCAAATAAGTTCAGTCATGCAAAGTTGGTACTCAGCGTATCGTAACACTACACTTTGTTTTCAGTTTCTTTATTTTTACATACTGTACTTTTCACAAAAAAGAAAAAAAAGCACCACTGTCGTGCTCCACCCTTCTCGGCGCCGGCTTTCTTTCGCGGCAAAGATTGCAGCACTAATAGTTGCGCATGCATGACCGCTGATCACAGAGTCACGAAATAGTGAAGAACTTATTGCACATACAAAACAAGCGCTTCCAACGCAGATTTTGTCCCATGCGCTTCCTACATACGCGTCGGCTCACCTTAACACGGCTGCGCGACAGTTCCTTCCATGCACCCTATCCGACCAGGCCTTTATGCAAATCCCTTAATGTATATAACCTTCTTGCGAAGTTTGATCGTTGCTCAAGTATCAAGCGCTGGTATACCAGTAACGCTGACCTTTTCAGCTCCCATTGAAATCTTCCTCTCACCCTCTCCTTGTTTTTACTAAGAAATTGTTCGTGCGAAGCGAAATTTCACTTTAGGTGCGATCGTTATATGAAGTTTTAAGTTGTACAGTTCAAAGAAGCTGTGCAATAAAGTTGTGCCGCCGATCACATTTTCTTCAACTTTCCAACGTAAAATATTACGTCATAATTATCAAAGAAAGCTGTGTTACTTTGTTTTTGATAGTTTACTTCAGCGTTGTGATCTTCGCATTGCTACTGCTTGTGTGCATGTGTGTGCGTGTGTGTATGTGTATATGTGTGTGCGTGTAGGTGTGTCTGTGTGTGTGCGTGGCTGCTTATGCGCGCGCGTGTGTGTGACCCCTGACGAAAGATCACAGCCGCACTAATTTGCGCACACTCGGTGGAGCATTTGCTTCGCGATTGTTTTGGAAATTTAATGCTCGGCGTATGAAGAAATGGGTGAGTGGCTAGAGCCGCGCGTCGCTGATAGTTTTCTAGCGATAATTCAGCAATACTCGCACTGAAAGGTAAGACCCATCTGAAACTGCACGCTGTCTCGGGCTGTTAGGGTGTCGACCGTTCGTGCTCTGGTTCTAGTAGAAAGGCAGTAAAGGCAAGAGAAGGTGAAGGCTGTGGAACATGAGCGGATTATTCCAGAAACAAGCGAGTGGCTTGCTTCATCACGTTTTCACGCCAAGTCACGTATAAGTGATTGCGATAGAAGGCGAAGCCGGGATTGGCGATAGAAGATGAAGTCGCGATTCGGTTTACTTTCCGGAACCGATCATTTTGTTGCCTAGGTGAAATCGGAATATTGTTGCTGTTATTGTGTCCACAAGATCACAGATACAAGGACAAAATTGTGTTGTGCCTACAGGCAACAGGTGAATCGATTCGCGAAAGTAAACCGAAAGAACTTACATCGTTTCGCCTAGTGGAAGTCCTTCATTACATTTCAAGACGTCATTCAAAGCGCACTTAAATGCGTACTACTACCTTCATACGAAAAAAAATTGCGTTCAGTTCTGTTTTTAATATGAGAGGAGGTGTAGGATGCTGTTTCGGCTCGCGATGGTGTGCAAGGCTACTATGACTATCAGGTCAAGACAACAATATTATGGCTTCGGTAAAATAATGTGACTATGAAACATCAAAGAAAAAATATATGGCGTAGATTCATGGACGATTCACCCCTCCTCCATCCATCCGTCGTCGGGCCTCTAATGACCTCTCAGTTGGAAGTACACTAAATAGAAATACGAAGTTAAGCTACATTAGTAAGTTGCACTTCTGCAACAGAAATCTGGTGTCCCTTAGCGAGCGGGAGATCCATGGTACACCGGGAAATATGCAAACACGATTGACAGAGGGCGACGTCGTCCTGAAATTTCCGCACCAGCTCACAGGGACGTCATGAATTTGGCGGATTCTACTCGGGTGAAGTTAATTTTTCGCTGTTAAAGAAAAGAGCAACTTTGTCACAATTTTCTACACTACGAATCAATCCGCCCTCGCCATGTGAATAGAAACGGAAAATTGCAGAGTACTTTACCAGTTGAAATTTATTATTCAGTGTTGTATTTTTCCGCCTCTCGCGCGGCAGTCTCGCATCTGGTATTTCATGCATTAGTTGGTTCGCTCAGAGGGTCTATCCTGTTACTTCCTCGATATGCCTTCGATTCATCTATATTACTTGCACTTCATATTTATAGACGTCATTAAAAAAAAACACGTAGCATAGCTGGTGTCGCCTAATTGCCACTTCAGTTATGCTTCTTTTTTTTTCTTCGATTTACGCTTCTTTCTCCTCTATTTTCTCAGTCACAGTTCATGTTCTCCTCATTGTACTTTTTTTCCGTCTTTATTCCGTAGCTTTCGCCTCTTTAGTTGCGTCAACCATCACAAATGATCACTTGCGCTCTTTATCATCGGATTTGGGCATGTAGCTCTCGCCAAATCACCTAAATAAATCTTCAGTTTCATCTAATCTTTGTCGAGAAATTTTCGATACTAACCCAAGACGTTGTCAGACTCCACAGCCATCACGGCGGATTTTTTTTTCAACTTGGTGTCATTGGCGCTATTTCAATTGAAAATGTGGTTATTGAATATGTTATCAGAATTCTCAGATTTCTGGATGGCTTTAATTTGAAGGTGACATTAATGTAGATTGGACGCTGTTGTCAGCTGTCGTAAGGAAGCGTCCATTGCCGTTGTGCCTTCACCGCAGCACAAGCGGCGGATACCGCGCCTTCTTGTTGGCAGCGCCTGGCTTCGGCTCCTTCGGGAACAAGATGTTCCTGTTCTGGCGCCGCTTGGCGAGCAGCTCGGGTAGCCTCTCCACGTTCTTGGACAACTCGGCAACCTCGGAGCACACTTCGGCGGGATAGGTGCAGCGTAGAGTCTTCGTGTTGACGAACGCCTGCGATAGGCTCAGCAACCAGACCTGCGAACAAAAAGGGGCACCACTTGTTCGGGGTGGCCTCGTTGAATGCACCACCAGGCCGCCGCATTGTGGAATGCGCTGTCAGGGCGAAGAGATAACGATGATAATTCATTTACGCTAAAGTGGGGCTCCCCCGGCGAATGGGCTTATGCTGTATGTTGAATGGACTCCCCTTGTATGTTGACCGACAAAATAGAGCAGGTAAGCGCACCTCTGCTCTGCGTAACAAGAAAGAAATGGTACCTAATTAATACCTGAACAGACAATGTTGGCGATCAGGAATAGTGGATTGCATTTACCAGATTCTTCGATTTACTTTATTTTCTTTGACCGATCGGCGCAGACTTTGACTGCGCAATCTTTGACTGATCGCTGCGCAGACGTCTCACGCTGTCCATGCGCCTGATTTGTAGTTTGTATTTCGGCGTAGCTTGTGGGCGGTATAGTCCATGAACATGAAAAAAAGAAAAATTGCACGAAGGTTAAAGTTGTGGCCTTTTTGATGTATGAACATGAGCACTATATTACATCCCACGTTGCATAGGATGAAAGTCAACAAAATTCGACGCGTCTTCATTCGTGAATATAAATTACTGCTTCACCAAACCATCGGTTCCTGCAAATTCCATCATGGTAATTGGACTTGCATAGTTGTATACACACGACTCAAATAGGTATGCTGTGTTTTCAGCTTGAATTGTCACCTTAATTTGCGTCGATGTCGACGGGAAAGGTTGCCAGCATGCAACAAATAATCATAACTGCAGCGTCTAATAACTAGAGACCGGATTTTAGGCAAATGCCTTTTTTGTTCCTTGCGCTCCTATCGCCCCACTTTGATATATGAGCATAAATTAGAGGGTAAGAAGGGCTTTTATAGTGTTTTTATAGTGCCTATAAATGCCTATTTTGGCGTTTGTGCCTAAATGCGTATAAATGCGTATAAATGCCTATTTTCAATATCGGCGCCTATATGAACACTATTTAGCCTCAAGTTTCGCTTTCGAGTGCAGTTAGAGACCGTTATTCATGTTACCGGGCAACATTGACTCTTCGGAACTCTATGGGGTTCAACCTAGGCCTTTAGTTCAACCAACTCTAGCAGCATTGAAATGGGACACGCCGGCCAGCATACGCCGCCGCGCTGACATTGCGCGAGCGGTTGGCGAATGCGAAACCGCAGAGAGCCGTCAAGGGAAAGGAGAGTGAAGAGCAAACGAAGAAAGAAAAATGTGATGTGCGCGCGGCTTTTGTTTTGTTTGTAATTTACTTATTGTTCACCACCGTCGGGCGTTCCTTCTCAGCGCACGAGATCATTCTCAGTGACAAGAGGCACAATTTTGAATCCAGAAATCTGGAGATGGTGCTAGTTTGCTACTGTTTCCACAATCTTCACAGTGATTCTTAGACTACTTTCCGCGTGCTCCCCAAACAGATTTCTTCAAACATGTGCACTTCAAATGGCCAGAAGTGTATTTGGCAGTGTTGGGAGGTCTGGCCTGTACAATTCGGATAATGTCATTGTATATGAGGAAATTGCGAAGAGTTGTACCTAACAGTCCTCATGTAAGAACATGCTTTGATTTCTTAATAAATCGTAGTCTCTCTTGCATTTGTTATTTGTCTGTTTTTGTTGTGTCTTAATTTAATTGCGTCAGGCAGACATAAAGTATCGGTTTTTTTTAATCAGTATTCCCAGCTTTCAAGTATTCTTTTCCATGCCTGTTTCACTATATGCGACGCTCGAGTACATGTGGCCATTGAACATGAATATGAGCAGTGTGCTTATTGAATGAAGCCAATTGATCGTCATTAGTCCAGCAGTTTTATGGGACAATTGCACGGCTATGTTCAACTGTTGGCGCCTTTGTGCCATCATAGCCAATAACATTTCTTGTTTTCCTATCGTAGATATAGGCCGCGCACGTCCTCGTTTGAAATTATTAGCATTTATGTAAAAATTTATTGTGCCTATATTTACGACATTGTAGGCCTAAAACATGGTTTTGCCTGTCTATTTTTGGCGCCTAAAACGCGCTTTTTTAATGCCTAAAGATCCGGCCTCTACTAATAACATACCTGCGAATTCTGCCAAATTTTTCGTAATGTTTACAAATTCGGGCTGCTTGTATAGCTTTACGAATGTTCGTCATGTTTTACGAAAAATAGACTCATGTTTGGGGAAACGTTTGTCTCCAGTAATCCCTTAATTTGGCCTTTGAAGTCTTCCTATTTTGAAAAGGGGACCAGAGGGGTAGCAGCGTAGAGTAAGTTTATTCAGAGCAGGGCAAGTTGGTGCTTTTGCACAGACATAATCTGTAGCGCTAAAAATAAGTTACGAGAAAATAGACGAGGCAGGACAGCATGCTTGTACCAAAGTCACAGGAATATTTATAAAAAAATATTCAGGGCAGTTACTACTGGAGGGGTAGTTATATAGGTGATATCATCAACAGAAAAAGTCACTGCGATCTAAAAGCAACGTGTTGCTTTTGAGACTACGCTATTTCTGCTGCTTATGTTCTGTGTTTAAAGGGAAATTATCATTGATATAGTCCATAAGTATCCTAGAAAAGGCGTGTGCTGACGGGAAACATAAAAAAATTGTGTACTTTTCCCTTCAACTCTATCGGTGTTTTGTCCACAAATTTTTTTTACGAATTTTAAAGTTCACAGGTTGCCAGGTATTCAATGACCAACGCAAACATGGTGTTGTACATCCATTGTCATACCTGGTCATCAGGTGCATAGTTCCTCGGGAATTTTTTCTTCTTTTTATTCCTTACTGAGTTCGGGCATTGCTTTCACTATTACATTATCACTGCTTTTGGAGTTTATTCTACTAACTATAATAGTAATAACTCAACAGACGGTGCCCTTTTATCAATTAACCCCTTCAGTCACTGTGTGCACAACTGTTCACGCCAAGAGAGTGCGTAAAAAGGAAAGGCACTGTCCAAATCAATAACATTTAAAAACTACCACATACATCTTGAAACATTTTATTTATTTACTTCAATATTGGCTCAAGCACGAGGGAAATAATATAAAAAATAGTACAAAATCTGGGTACCAGATACACATCATTCATGGAGAAATAATATACAAAATGAGCATTCACACTAACAAATGAACAAGGTTATATATCTGCACCTATAAAACGAAAAATGCAAACAAAAAGCAGGCTAATGTAACATGTTCAAGTGCTTTGCAAAAATCAGTGACCTCAAAAAATGATTTTAAGAAGGGCGTTCCAGTGAACCTGTGCTGAAAGCTTGAATATTAAACTGAAGATGTTTTCGTAAAACGAGTTCGATGGTTGGGTGTTCGCGTATCTTACATATATCATATCTTAAATTCCATTTGAGATTTATCACATGAGAACCACGTTGGGTAAACTTGAGAAAAAAAGAAAGAAGAATTGAAAATTCTAAATCCGTTCTGCAGCTGTGCGCTTGAAATGATTCTGAAGATGCAAGAAATGTGTCCCGCCGTGATAGTCCAGTGGTTATAGCGTTGAGCTGATGAGCTCTAGGTTACGGTTTTGATCCTGGCCGCGCACTTTAAAATCTAGAAGCCAGCGCATAGCAACCGCGGTTGAACGCGATTGGCTGAAACACCGCCAGTGACGCCCTTAGCAACCGCTGTGAGTGTACGCCGTGCCGCCTAACGAATAACCTAACCTGACGCCTGGGAGCGTAATACGTCGCGGGGCGTGCGTCGCGGACACCAAGCACAAAATGGCGGCGCGTTGCTACGATGTGACATCAGAGCGTCGCCGGCGGCGTTTCGGCCAATCGCGTTCAACCATGGGTGCTAGGCGCTGTGCCTTCTAGATTTTAAATATACGCCTCCCGGCCGCGGTAGCCGCATTTTGACGGGGGCGAAATGCAAAAAAAAAAGAAGAAATAAAAAACTATTCTATAGTTAGACTTATGTGCACGTTAAATAGCCCAGGTGGTCAAAATTAATCCGGAATCCCCCATATGGCGTGCCTCAGTTTCATACCGTGGCTTTGGCACGGAAAACCGCATAATTGAATTAGGAAATCTCCCGAAAATACACTTCTATTGGACGTAATTATTTGGCGCCTGGAGGGGATAGACTCGTCTGATATGTCCAACTAGATATGTGGCTCAAATGTAGAGTGATGGAGTGCCCCTTGAAGTTTTGCGTGTCGAAGCTACACCTTGGTTATGAGAGGAGCCACAGTGAACGACTCCAGACCTATTTTGGCTCATCCGCGGTCCTTTACTTACTATGAAGGAAGAGCATACAGTGGTTTACTTATCACGACACCCCGCCTTTAGTAACAGCATTACACAAACCCCTCACTTTCTTTAACTGTACGTCCTGCAACATGCAATAAACCTCATCAAATGTAGTGCTGTGGTTGCCGAGAAAAACGATTTCTCCTTTCCCACGTATTTAGATAGGAGCCCCGCAGCGAAAGCTTCCTCTTACCAATGCACCGGGTGAAGTGTGGGTGTGACGTAGCAAGTGAGGCAACTGCTGCTGGGCTGAAGGAACAACGCTCTGGCAGCTATTAGGCATCTCACAATGCCAGCGTGACGATTAGCTAAATATAACACTCCAGTTGCAGGCTTCGCAACTGTATCGACTGTGCACGGGACCGAAGAATAAGCGTCGGTGTTTGTCTCCGCCAAGTGAATTAAGCGATTATCTTAACTTTAGCTGAATGTTCAGCTCAGACCAGTGCTTTCGTACACAACTGCTCTGCAGGAATTACTTGCCGTGGTTGCTTAGTGGCTATGGTGCTGGGCTGCTAAACACAAGGTCGCGGGATCGAATCGCGGCCACGGCGGCCGCATTTCGACGGGGGCGAAATGCGAAAACATCTGTGTACTCAGTTTTAGGTGCACGGTAACCCAGGTAGTCCAGGTGAACCCCAGGTAGTCCAAATTATTCCGTAGTCCCCAATACGGCGTGCCTCATAATCAGATCGTGGTTTTGAGACGTAAAACCCCATATTTTTCTTTTGCTCTGCTGGAACGCTATTACGCCAGCAGCACCAGGCACAACGCTGGCTTGGCTGCGCTGCCGAGCCGATTAAGTGGAGCACGGGAGGTATTCTGTAAGTGTCCACCTAGTGGACATGTCCATTTCGTCTGCTGCTACAGTGCTGATTGGATGGGGCTGATTGGATGCGGGCACCTGTCTCTTTCAGACGCATACCCCAGCCCAGCCAATCAGAATTTCAGCAGCAGACGAAATGGATATGTCCACTAGGTGGACACTAACAGAATACCCCCGAAGGATGGGGTGTCTACTCGGCGTCGCTGGTTGTGCAGCCAGAACGCACTGCGCTGTTCTCGCGTATTTGGGATCCTCCCGCCCACATGCGGGCCACGCATGCGCTGTCCATGCGGCGACAGCACGACAGCGGCGGTGGCGCCGATAGTGCTAAAACACATCAAAATAAAACAAAAATGTGTTTGTATTGTTCTTCCAAGAGCTGGTACTACAAATTTTTCGGAAGGATGCTAAATCTGTAGCGTTCGCCGGTGATCTGCAGTACGATCGCTCGATGGAAAGGCCTGCGGGGTGCCTTTTCATCGAGTGGCCGTAGTGACTGTCTGGTCTGCAAGGCACGCAGTGACGAAAACACGAATGCGAAAACTATTGCATGGTTTCCGCCGATGCCCACTCTAATGAACTGTAGGAGATGGCTGCTTACTGCCCGAGGTATAGGGAGCCTATACAAGAGCGCTTTGGCAGCCCAAACGATGACTCACAAGCGAATCGGTTCATCCTTCTTTCAGAGGAATTGGTCATAGCACGAAATTTAAGTGCATTCTCGTGTCACAATCACAAATGCAAGCCCATAAATGTGCAGTCTTTCATTAATTGCAGTTTCGCTCGAAGAGCGAAGCAAAAACAGCGATAGCAAGCACACGAGGCGCAGTGTAAAACAGAACTTTGAAGGCTACCAGGTGTCATAGGTATGTCCGACGTGACGGTGAGTACGTATGTGGCGAAAATGTGTCTGTTTGGTGGATGTTGTTAGTGAAGATTCATCATCGAAGGCGCCTGCGCGTTCTCACCGACACCCTGATCATACGAACGCTTCTGGGCTCCGGTGTAAGTTGTCATGCTTGCAGTCGTAGAATATCTCATGGCCTCCAACGTGGAGACGGTAAAACACGATGTGAGAGAAAAAACAAAACTAGCTTACTATCTGAAAAAAAAGCAAGCCAAGAAGGTCCTGTCTATCTGTGTGAGCGGTACATGAGGTGACTTTTACGACATAATCATCGATAATTACAGGTTTGAGAGCAAAACTTGGAGGACGCTTAAGCTTCGCCTTTAAGAGTAGAACACGATAGCGTTATCGGGACTCGCTCGCACTGCATCGTTCGCATACGGCAAGTAGGTTTCATTCACTGCAACACTGAGTGTGGGAAAGCCAGCTTACAAAGGCCAAGCTTACACCGATCCTCCTAAAGTTGGATAAAGTTTTAAACTGAAATGCATTGCTGGAAATACGTTTTTCCTGGGGCAATATTAGTGGTCTTATATGAAATTGTGAAGGCCCCAGCACCTTTTTTATTATTTTATTAATTGTTTGCTATTGCCCCGACGCGCGCAGGTCTGGTATAAATGTTTGAGTTTCCTCGTAGGAGAATTAAGTTTTCTGGTACATTCAAATTACAATCCGACGGCGAATCCGAAGCCGAATGGTAAAGTCTTCCTTTATCATTTTTTTCTGACGGATTTCACTATGAGAAATTCAATTTTTGTTCACCAAAACCTTGCACCACGTGGAGGGCCTGCGTGGTCAATGTAGTTGGAGATTTTCTCCGCCACCCGCGAACACACACCGGTTGCCGCCGTCGCATCTTCTGCAACACGGGGCCATAAATGCTATCGCGTTAAAAATGTAGAGGTTTATTTTGCACGTAAATGATATTTTGGCGACGTACGTACATGCATGGGAGATATTTTCGCTGAAGCTCGGCAGAAAACACTTTAGCGTTAGAACAGCGATAGGAAAGTGTAGCGTTGCATGCGCTCGAGCTCCTCGAACGGTGTTATAACAATACGCGGAAGCGGCATGACGCGACGCTGCAGAGGAGTCAACTGCTGCTGCACAGCAAGAAAAGCGCTGTGGCAGGTACCAGGCGTCTTATAGCGCTGGTGTGATGAGGAACGCCGGCACCCACGTGACGGGCGTCGCACCTCGATGGCGCACGGAATGAGATCGACGGAAAACCCCCGGTGTTAGTCAGCGCCCGATGAAACGATATTTAACTTGGCGCTTACCGTTCGTTCCGCTCAGACAAGCGTATGGACCATGTTGTGGTGCGTACACAGCTGCTCGGCAGGATTGCCAATGTGTGGGCGCGCAGTGCCAGCGCCTCCTACATAGCAGACCTGTGCGCTCTGTTTCATGACGTCATGCTACTTCGACAAAAAATTCCATGGCCAAGCTCGGCGTGACGAAAGCGGTGACGTCACAATCACCGCGGCTTACTCGGAAACGTTCCCATTAGATTCCATGGCTGTCGGGCCAAGCAGCTTGATGTAACGGATTGAAGTGCATCGGCTTTGTGCTCAATACCAGGAATCTGGGACATCGCCGAACAGCGCCTCTAGCGGCCGCCTCTGAAAACATGCGCATTTTCTATGGGAGAGCGTCGTTTTTCCCAAATAACTAATCATAGAAGCCATCTTTCAAAATATTATCGTGGAAATAGGCTCTAGGAGCTTAGCCCGACATCTCATGCAAGCGGTACCATTACTTACGACAGAAAACCCGTTCCAAATTGCGGGCGAAGTTCGAAGTATGGGAGTCTATGGAAAAGGCCAAATTTTGGAGGCTTTTTTGGCCAGTAAAAAGCAATTTGCGATGAGCCTATTGCATAGATCGACGTATTATTGGGGATTTATCCACTTCAATGACTCGGCTTTCAGCTAGTTGCAGCATCAACTCTTGAAATGGCAAAAAAGTCGTTCCAAATCGCAGTTTTCATAACAAGGTCGCAGAATTTTTTGTGGTACGTATATAAACCTAGTTTTTGCCTCCGGCAGCACTCAAACCGATAGCCGAGCGTTCTGCGCGACCACCGATCAGGATCGCTGATACCACGATTGGCAGTTCGCAGGTTCGAAGCCGGCGGCGCCGCTATTTTTTTTTTTTATCACTTTGTCGCTGCTTAGTTTGGCGGTTTCCCGTCAGATGGCATATTCCGAAACGCAGGTCATTTAGTTGCGGTTCTTGTTTCGTTTCTTTCTACTGTATCAACGTCTTCCTAAAAAAAAAAAATAGCTGGCTGGTTTCGTGAACATGTGAACGTGCTTCCAAACTTCTTTTGCACTTTAGGTGTAATGTATTTTAGACAATAAACCCAACTTTGTGTTTTCAAAGTTGATTTCTTTCTTAAGGCAAACATTTATGAAGACATTACTAAGAAATATTTTTGCCTATTCAGCTATGTCATGGAAAGGCGTGCTTGTGCGACTTTTGTTCAGCCTGAAACGTACCACAAAAATAAATAGCTTCCCGTGTGTGCAATTAAAAGACGCAGAAGTAGAAAACTTGGCTGCAGCCCCAGACGTAGTATTCTTACAAAGGAATACAGAAGCTATTTTACTGAGTATATTTGCATTATATCAAAGCAGAATTTTTGCGTACCGGATCTTCGGTGCAAATGAAGGCTGTCCAAATTATTTCACAAGCTTTTTTGCTTAGTACAAACCAATACCTCGAACATAAACATTCTATCCTCAATATGCACCGCACGTGTCTTATCATTTGAACCATTCCCATATACCTTCACGAAATTCCCGAAATACTAAAGGTCTTCATATGCTTTTACCACGACGTACGCAGAGGAGTATCGGAAATAATGCGAAAAGGCACCGGGGCATGTTAATGTAGTTTGTCGTGTAAAAATAGAGAACTATTCCAATCGCAGACCACACCCTTTTTGAGTTATGCCCACAAAGCGTTGCAAGAAGATATTTTTTTCGGCTAGAATCACCAAAGTTACTATGGCATTCTGCTGTTCTGTTCTTAACTCTATTGCTGAATCAGATCGCAGCACCATGATATAATTACTGGTACAATTCTTCAGTAATTCTGTAAGAATTTTCTCCTATGCTAAATTTAACGTGTTGGACAATTGAAGAAACATGAGGAAGGACCGTGAGGTTTGCAGAAATGTTCCCTTATTAGAATCGTTTATCACCCATATTGGTACGGTGGTATTGCCATGATCACTCCAGCGTCCACGGACACCATTTATCACTTTACTACCTGTAAAAAAATACAAAAGTGTCGTTCCTTGTGCGTGAGTAGCACAATCGCAGCTGATCCTTTCATATGGGCCCACTAAGCTACACCTTCCCTTTTCTGCCATGGTGCCACAAGAGATGTCAATTTCACCCTTGAATTTCTCCCTTTCAGTTTGCTTGAAAGTATAGGGACGTACACAAGAAGAACAGGCGAAGTTTGAAGTAGTCCTGAGATTTTAGTAAAATTTCATAGGCAATATGTTATTATCCTTTATTTGTTTACATAGTTATTACACCTGATTGGTGATAATAATGACGTGCTACATAATAGTTCAGTTCTTCTACTTAATAAGTCATGTCTGAGTCTGCTGTCCTGAAAATTAACCAGGTGTAAGCACTGCATGACGTTGGCTGGAAGGTCATTCATTAAAAAAAATTGTGTGCAGAATAAAGAAAATGCAGGTGTTCAATCACACAGTCGCCGCCAAAAGTTTACGCGGCCGAGGTTCTGCGAATAAGTTCATTTTCAACGCAGCTACCCCGCAGCCAGTAAAACTATGCAAAACTTTTGTTTTGTTTACTCTAGACCAGTATACGCTGTAAATCCGAATACTACGATGCGTGACTAAGGCGTAGAAATATAAATATTTTTTCACCTTCCGGGGTACGAAAGCTTGTGACGCTGACTATACGTTCTGAAGGCGAGGTTGCTTTTTAGCTTATTCGTGATGACAAGCGCCGAGCTCTTGGTGATGGGATATTGGAGCGTAGAATTGTAGAACTTGTGCAAGCTCAGGCGACTTCACGACGCAAACCTAGCGATAGAAGCTCAGAAGGAGGAATAAACATTTATTGTAGAGCCAGCACTTTATGATGGCAGGCCTAAGCCTCCCATGAGGGGACGTCGAGGGCTTGCCTCGCCGCCGCCTCACGGGCGTGCTGGGTCGCCCAGGTTTGGTCGTCGAGGGCGGAGCTCCGCAGAGCCTCACGCAACCTCGACGAGGGGGTCGTGGTGTTAATGTGTGTGTACTGTGCTGGGCACTCCCACAGCACATGCGGAAGCGTGCCGGGTGAGTGCCACAGCACCGGCAGTTGGGTGTACTGTAGACTTCAGGAATATAAGGTGGAGGCGGGCGAGTGAAGGGTACGTATTTGTTTGTAGCAGACGCAGGGTGGTAGCCTGCGCCCAGCTGAATTTGGGGTGAGGTGGGGGGAAAGATCGGCACAGCATGCGTTTAGTTTATTAACACTGATGATAGATGAATAGTCAGAGTAAATTAATGTTACTGTCTAATTCTGGACAGACTCGAGTGTAATGCATACGTTCTAGATCACTGTAGGTTTCATACTAATTCCATACTACGCATTCCTATTCGAATTTTGCCTGTCTTAAGCCTACCGAGTCTTAAGTAATCAAAATAGGTAGGAAATTGCTTCTTGGGATGTAGCCGAGGCCATGGTAGATGTGATTAGTAATGCGCTATATGTGAGTAGGCTGACTGGGATTATTACATGAAGTGCGCCAACGTACCTACGTAATGCCATGGTGGGAATTACGAGCCCTTTATTGTAAATATATTGAAGTCATCTGAGAGTGTCTCTGGTAAAAAGTTAGAAGTTTATTAATATGAGGACTGATTAGCCTTCTGTTAAGCTGTTAGGAAAAATGCCATGTACGAAGTGCTATTGTGGTTAAAATTACAACGTTATCAGCGCTTCCAAAAGAAAATGACTGTACAAGTCCATTTTTCTCGGGCGTTCATGTCACCTAGGTACCACCGCCTGACCCAAGACCTTTATGTTTTAAAATCTGCCCCGATGACGTAAGTTACGTTGCGGAAAAAAAATAAATACCCTTTATAAAGAATGAACCATAACAGCTTCCCGACAAAGCGCAGTACGTTGCCGCAAGTCGTCATTTGTGATAACGATAAGAGCGACAGCCCGTCGTAAAAATGACTTGTCACTCCCCGGTTTTTCTTTTTTGCTCAAGGATGCAACTAACCCGTACAAGGGTAATCCCTCCCTTCGCATGATGCTTGCGACCTTTCTGGTTCTGGACAAGCGCGTTGTTTTTGTCTATTTCAGGCGCTTGGCATCGAAAGGCTTAATCCTTTAAACAGCGAAAGGCTGTCACAGTCGCTTCCGTAGCTGCACGGAAAGCGCGGACAATCAGTCTATACTTTCAGCACATGCGCTCTCAACCAAGACATATTTGCGAGAAAGGGGCTCCTATATTACCCATAGCGAGAAATGTATCCACAAATTACACCTCATTATCCCGATCTGTTTATGAGCCGCATCTGGGCCTGTATACCGTGTTATGACAAAAAATATAGTTTGTGCAGTGTCAGTAGCCTAAACATAAAACAGCAAATTGAAGTCATCACATCAACTATCATATATCATAAATTGAAAGAAATAAAACTGAAACTGTACTTCATAATACTCGCACTGAAAACTTTTATGCATGTGATTCATTTCAATTTCCTATCTGTTCCAGGGTAGAAATATGCTGTTCAGTTGGTAAACACAGATTATGTAGCAAAATTTGCTAAAAATTTTTGCCTCTAACATATGTTCCTATTGGTCATGCACATTTCTATCTATATAATATATGGTCGAAACATCAGAAATTCGAATTGTGAATCATTTAAAAGTTAAACTGGCTTCTCCACATAGGGGAAATGCCGTAGGAATTTGAGAATGTAATAATACACAATCATTTGGTTGCATAATCTTCCTGGCTATAGGCATGTAATGAAAAGCTCAAATGTATTACACGGCTTTGTCTTTTCGCAGCAATTTCATTCACTGCATTTATAAAGCAATGTACGTTTTTTTTTTTATTTTAGCGCGTGAGTCTAAAAACACATAGCAACTTATTACCAAAGCAATATAAGTTTCAAAAGCTTGTTAATTAGGTTGTCATTTGAGCAAATAAAACGAGAGACTTTCATGCACAGACAAAATAAGCGGCTAAGAGGAACAACTGACTAGTTATTTCAGAAGAATAACTGAGTTTAGCTACGTAGTGTTAAACTATGTAGCTTTAAATAGTGCGCATATTTTATACATCACCGGATAGGGGTCATTGGAGATCGCTGGGCTAGGCCTTCGTCCTGCCATGGACGTAAATATAGTCTGATGATGATGATGAAACATTGCCGGAGGTGACCACCTCTCATCCAAGACATATTTTTTACAGTTTAATAATTTATTTATTTGCGCCGTCAGCACTCGAAGGCATTACGGAAGGAAGTGGGTTGAGCAGGCTAAACAAATAATGCAATGATTAAAAAGTAAGTTTTCTAATCATGTAATTTTAGCTGGTGGTGCGTGGAAAAAAGTTCAGTGCGCACGACGAAGGCAGCTTTACAATTATACCATATACCTGACCTTACAAGAATTTAAAAGGAACATAGTAAGTAATTAACAAATTCAGATTACACAACGTACGGTAGTTGATGTTGCATGAAACTTGCGTTTATTTGTACTCATTATGATTTCTTTGGGGAGGCGATACCATTCAAGGGCTGTGTGAGGCCAGAAAGAGCTGAAGGAAGTTAATGTGACTAAATCTGATACGTATTTTCTACAGCTGATAAATACGATGCCATATATATGGTGACGGAGATACAGTCGTACGCGGATATATCAAGCCACTTATAACGAATTATCGTATGTTGTCGAACAGCTG
>NC_051158.1:80649420-80753090 GCF_013339745.2 Dermacentor silvarum
TACGGCGTGATTCATGGACAATTCCCCCTCCTCCATCCATCCGTCGTCGGACCTCTAATGGCCTCTTAGATGGAAGTACACTAATAGAAATACGAAGTTAAGCTACATTAGTAATTGTTGCACTTCTGCAACAGAAATCTGGTGTCTCTTAGCGAGCGGGGATTCATGGTACACCGGGAGAGATGCAAACACGATTGACAGGGGGCGACGTCATCCTGAAATTTCCGCACCAGCTCACAGGGACGCCATGAATTTGGCGGATTCTACTCGGGTCAAGTTAATTTCTCGCTGTTAAAAAAAAAAGAACAACTTCGTCACAATTTTCTCCACTACGAATCAATCCGTGCTCGCCAAACGAATAGAAACGGAAAATGGCAGAGTACTTTACCAGTTGAAATTTATTAGTGTTGCACTTTTCCGCCTCTCGCGCGGCTGTCTCGCATCTGGTATTTCATGCATTAGTTGGTTCGCTCAGAGGGTCTATCCTGTTACTTCCTCGATATGCCTTCGATTCATCTATATTACTTGCACTTCGTATTTCTAGACGTCATTAAAAAAAAAACACGTAGCATAGCTGGTGTCGACTGATTGCCTCTTCAGTTATGCTTCTTTTTGTTCCTTCGTTTTAAACTTCTTTCTCCTCTACTTTCTCAGTCACAGTTCATGTTCTCCTCGTTGTCCTTTTTTTCCGCCTTTATTCCGTAGCTTTCGCCTCTTTAGTTGCGTCAACCATCACGAATTACGCTCACTATCAACGGATTTTGTCATGTTGCTCTCGCCAAATCACCTATATAAATCTTCAGTTTCATGTAATTTTTGTCGAGAAATGTTCGATACTAACCCAAGACGTTGTCGGACTCACCAGCCATCACGGCGGATTTTTTTTTCAACTTGATGTCATTGGAGCTATTTCAATTGAAAATGTGGTTATTGAATATGTTATCAGAATTCTCAGAACTGTTTCATTGTCAGATTTCTGGATGCTTTAATTTGAAGGTGACATTAATGTAGATTGGACGCTGTTGTCAGCTGTCGTAAGGAAGCGTCCATTGCCGTTGTGCCTTCACCGCAGCACAAGCGGCGGATACCGCGCCTTCTTGTTGGCAGCGCCTGGCTTCGGCTCCTTCGGGAACAAGATGTTCCTGTTCTGGCGCCGCTTGGCGAGCAGCTCGGGTAGCCTCTCCACGTTCTTGGACAACTCGGCAACCTCGGAGCACACTTCGGCGGGATAGGTGCAGCGTAGAGTCTTCGTGTTGACGAACGCCTGCGATAGGCTCAGCAACCAGACCTGCGAACAAAAAGGGGCACCACTTGTTCGGGGTGGCCTCGTTGAATGCACCACCAGGCCGCCGCATTGTGGAATGCGCTGTCAGGGCGAAGAGATAACGATGATAATTCATTTACGCTAAAGTGGGGCTCCCCTGGCGAATGGGCTTATGCTGTACGTTGAATGGACTTCCCTTGTATGTTGACCGACAAAATAGAGCAGGTAAGCGCACCTCTGCTCTGCATAACAAAAAAGAAATGGTACCTAATTAATACCTGAACAGACAATGTTGGCGATCAGGAATAGTGGATTGCATTTACCAGATTCTTCGATTTACTTTATTTTCTTTGACCGATCGGCGCAGACTTTGACTGCGCAATCTTTGACTGATCGCTGCGCAGACGTCTCACGCTGTCCATGCGCCTGATTTGTAGTTTGTATTTCGGCGTATATAGCTTGTGGGCGGTATAGTCCATGAACATGAAAAAAAGAAAAATTGCACGAAGGTTAAAGTTGTGGCCTTTTTGATGTATGAACATGAGCACTATATTACATCCCACGTTGCATAGGATGAAAGTCAACAAAATTCGACGCGTCTTCATTCGTGAATATAAATTACTGCTTCACCAAACCATCGGTTCCTGCAAATTCCAACATGGTAATTGGACTTGCATAGTTGTATACACACGACTCAAATAGGTATGTTGTGTTTTCAGCTTGAATTGTCACCTTAATTTGCGTCGATGTCGACGGGAAAGGTTGCCAGCATGCAACAAATAATCATAACTGACGTCTAATAACTAGAGACCGGATTTTAGGCAAATGCCTTTTTTGTTCCTTGCGCTCCTATCGCCCCACTTTGATATACGATCATGAATTAGAAGTTAAGAAGGGCTTTTAAAGTGTTTTTATAGTGCCTATAAATGCCTATTTTGGCGTTTGTGCCTAAATGCGTATAAATGCCTATTTTCAATATCGGCGCCTATATGAACACTATTTAGCCTCAAGTTTCGCTTTCGAGTGCATTTAGAGACCGTTATTCATGTTACCGGGCAACATTGACTCTTCGGAACTCTATGGGGTTCAACCTAGGCCTTTAGTTCAACCAACTCTAGCAGCATTGAAATGGGACACGCCGGCCCGCATACGCCGCCGCGCTGACATTGCGCGAGCGGTTGGCGAATGCGAAACCGCAGAGAGCCGTCAAGGGAAAGGAGAGTGAAGAGCAAACGAAGAAAGAAAAATGTGATGTGCGCGCGGCTTTTGTTTTGTTTGTAATTTACTTTTTAAGGTGTTCACCACCGTCGGGCGTTCCTTCTCAGCGCACGAGATCATTCTCAGTGACAAGAGGCACAATTTTGAATCCAGAAATCTGGAGATGGTGCTAGTTTGCTACTGTTTCCACAATCTTCACAGTGATTCTTAGACTACTTTCCGCGTGCTCCCCAAACAGATTTCTTCAAACATGTGCACTTCAAATGGCCAGAAGTGTATTTGGCAGTGTTGGGAGGTCTGGCCTGTACAATTCGGATAATGTCATTGTATATGAGGAAATTGCGAAGAGTTGTACCTAACAGTCCTCATGTAAGAACATGCTTTGATTTCTTAATAAATCGTAGTCTCTCTTGCATTTGTTATTTGTCTGTTTTTGTTGTGTCTTAATTTAATTGCGTCAGGCAGACATAAAGTATCGGTTTTTTTAATCAGTATTCCCAGCTTTCAAGTATTCTTTTCCATGCCTGTTTCACTATATGCGACGCTCGAGTACATGTGGCCATTGAACATGAATATGAGCAGTGTGCTTATTGAATGAAGCCAATTGATCGTCATTAGTCCAGCAGTTTTATGGGACAATTGCACGGCTATGTTCAACTGTTGGCGCCTTTGTGCCATCATAGCCAATAACATTTCTTGTTTTCCTATCGTAGATATAGGCCGCGCACGTCCTCGTTTGAAATTATTAGCATTTATGTAAAAATTTATTGTGCCTATATTTACGACATTGTAGGCCTAAAACATGGTTTTGCCTGTCTATTTTTGGCGCCTAAAACGCGCTTTTTTAATGCCTAAAGATCCGGCCTCTACTAATAACATACCTGCGAATTCTGCCAAATTTTTCGTAATGTTTACAAATTCGGGCTGCTTGTATAGCTTTACGAATGTTCGTCATGTTTTACGAAAAAATAGACTCATGTTTGGGGAAACGTTTGTCTCCAGTAATCCCTTAATTTGGCCTTTGAAGTCTTCCTATTTTGAAAAGGGGACCAGAGGGGTAGCAGCGTAGAGTAAGTTTATTCAGAGCAGGGCAAGTTGGTGCTTTTGCACAGACATAATCTGTAGCGCTAAAAATAAGTTACGAGAAAATAGACGAGGCAGGACAGCATGCTTGTACCAAAGTCACAGGAATATTTATAAAAAAATATTCAGGGCAGTTACTACTGGAGGGGTAGTTATATAGGTGATATCATCAACAGAAAAAGTCACTGCGATCTAAAAGCAACGTGTTGCTTTTGAGACTACGCTATTTCTGCTGCTTATGTTCTGTGTTTAAAGGGAAATTATCATTGATATAGTCCATAAGTATCCTAGAAAAGGTGTGTGCTGACGGGAAACATAAAAAAAATTGTGTACTTTTCCCTTCAACTCTATCGGTGTTTTGTCCACAAATTTTTTTACGAATTTTAAAGTTCACAGGTTGCCAGGTATTCAATGACCAACGCAAACATGGTGTTGTACATCCATTGTCATACCTGGTCATCAGGTGCATAGTTCCTCGGGAATTTTTTCTTCTTTTTATTCCTTACTGAGTTCGGGCATTGCTTTCACTATTACATTATCACTGCTTTTGGAGTTTATTCTACTAACTATAATAGTAATAACTCAAGAGACGGTGCCCTTTTATCAATTAACCCCTTCAGTCACTGTGTGCACAACTGTTCACGCCAAGAGAGTGCGTAAAAAGGAAAGGCACTGTCCAAATCAATAACATTTAAAAACTACCACATACATCTTGAAACATTTTATTTATTTACTTCAATATTGGCTCAAGCACGAGGGAAATAATATAAAAAATAGTACAAAATCTGGGTAGCAGATACACATCATTCATGGAGAAATAATATACAAAATGAGCATTCACACTAACAAATGAACAAGGTTATATATCTGCACCTATAAAACGAAAAATGCAAACAAAAAGCAGGCTAATGTAACATGTTCAAGTGCTTTGCAAAAATCAGTGACCTCAAAAAATGATTTTAAGAAGGGCGTTCCAGTGAACCTGTGCTGAAAGCTTGAATATTAAACTGAAGATGTTTTCGTAAAACGAGTTCGATGGTTGGGTGTTCGCATATCTTACATATATCATATCTTAAATTCCATTTGAGATTTATCACATGAGAACCACGTTGGGTAAACTTGAGAAAAAAAGAAAGAAGAATTGAAAATTCTAAATCCGTTCTGCAGCTGTGCGCTTGAAATGATTCTGAAGATGCAAGAAATGTGTCCCGCCGTGATAGTCCAGTGGTTATAGCGTTGAGCTGATGAGCTCTAGGTTACGGTTTTGATCCTGGCCGCGTACTTTAAAATCTAGAAGCCAGCGCATAGCAACCGCGGTTGAACGCGATTGGCTGAAACACCGCCAGTGACGCCCTTAGCAACCGCTGTGAGTGTACGCCGTGCCGCCTAACGAATAACCTAACCTGACGCCTGGGAGCGTAATACGTCGCGGGGCGTGCGTCGCGGACACCAAGCACAAAATGGCGGCGCGTTGCTACGATGTGACATCAGAGCGTCGCCGGCGGCGTTTCGGCCAATCGCGTTCAACCATGGGTGCTAGGCGCTGTGCCTTCTAGATTTTAAATATACGCATCCCGGCCGCGGTAGCCGCATTTTGACGGGGGCGAAATGCAAAAAAAAAGAAAAAAAAAGAAAAAAAAATCTTCTATAGTTAGACTTATGTGCACGTTAAATAGCCCAGGTGGTCAAAATTAATCCGGAATCCCCCATACGGCGTGCCTCAGTTTCATACCGTGGCTTTGGCACGGAAAACCGCATAATTGAATTAGGAAATCTCCCGAAAATACACTTCTATTGGACGTAATTATTTGGCGCCTGGAGGGGATAGACTCGTCTGATATGTCCAACTAGATATGTGGCTCAAATGTAGTGATGGAGTGCCCCTTGAAGTTTTGCGTGTCGAAGCTACACCTTGGTTATGAGAGGAGCCACAGTGAACGACTCCAGACCTATTTTGGCTCATCCGCGGTCCTTTACTTACTATGAAGGAAGAACATACAGTGGTTTACTTATCACGACACCCCGCCTTTAGTAACAGCATTACACAAACCCCTCACTTTCTTCGTTAACTTTATGTCCTGCAACATGCAATAAACCTCATCAAATGTAGTGCTGTGGTTGCCGAGAAAAACGATTTCTCCTTTCCCACGTATTTAGATAGGAGCCCCGCAGCGAAAGCTTCCTCTTACCAATGCACCGGGTGAAGTGTGGGTGTGACGTAGCAAGTGAGTGAGGCAACTGCTGCTGGGCTGAAGGAACAACGCTCTGGCAGCTATTAGGCATCTCACAATGCCAGCGTGACTATTAGCTAAATATAACACTCCAGTTGCAGGCTTCGCAACTGTATCGACTGTGCACGGGACCGAAGAATAAGCGTCGGTGTTTGTCTCCGCCAAGTGAAGCGATTATCTTAACTTTAGCTGAATGTTCAGCTCAGACGAGTGCTTTCGTACACAACTGCTCTGCAGGAATTACTTGCCGTGGTTTCTTAGTGGCTATGGTGCTGGGCTGCTAAACACAAGGTCGCGGGATCGAATCGCGGCCACGGCGGCCGCATTTCGACGGGGGCGAAATGCGAAAACATCTGTGTACTCAGTTTTAGGTGCACGGTAACCCAGGTAGTCCAGGTGAACCCCAGGTAGTCCAAATTATTCCGTAGTCCCCAATACGGCGTGCCTCATAATCAGATCGTGATTTTGAGACGTAAAACCCCATAATTTTTTCTTTTGCTCTGCTGGAACGCTATTACGCCAGCAGCACCAGGCACAACGCTGGCTTGGCTGCGCTGCCGAGCCGATTGAGTGGAGCACGGGAGGTATTCTGTAAGTGTCCACCTAGTGGACATGTCCATTTCGTCTGCTGCTACAGTGCTGATTGGATGGGGCTGATTGGATGCGGGTACCTGTCTCTTTCAGACGCATACCCCAGCCCAGCCAATCAGAATTTCAGCAGCAGACGAAATGGATATGTCCACTAGGTGGACACTAACAGAATACCCCCGAAGGATGGGGTGTCTACTCGGCGTCGCTGGTTGTGCAGCCAGAACGCACTGCGCTGTTCTCGCGTATTTGGGATCCTCCCGCCCACATGCGGGCCACGCATGCGCTGTCCATGCGGCGACAGCGCGACAGCGGCGGTGGCGCCGATAGCGCTAAAACACATCAAAATAAAACAAAAATGTGTTTGTATTGTTCTTCCAAGAGCTGGTACTACAAATTTTCGGAAGGATGCTAAATCTGTAGCGTTCGCCGGTGATCTGCAGTACGATCGCTCGATGGAAAGGCCTGCGGGGTGCCTTTTCATCGAGTGGCCGTAGTGACTGTCTGGTGTGCAAGGCACGCAGTGACGAAAACACGAATGCCAAAACTATTGCATGGTTTCCGCCGATGCCCACTCTAATGAACTGTAGGAGATGGCTGCTTACTGCCCGAGGTATAGGGAGCCTATACAAGAGCGCTTTGGCAGCCCAAACGATGACTCACAAGCGAATCGGTTCATCCTTCTTTCAGAGGAATTGGTCATAGCACGAAATTTAAGTGCATTCTCGTGTCACATGCACAAATGCAAGCCCATAAATGTGCAATCTTTCATTAATTGCAGTTTCGCTCGAAGAGCGAAGCAAAAACAGCGATAGCAAGCACATGAGGCGCAGTGTAAAACAGAACTTTGAAGGCTACCAGGTGTCATAGGTATGTCCGACGTGACTGTGAGTAAGTATGTGGCGAAAATGTGTCTGTTTGGTGGATGTTGTTAGTGAAGATTCATGATCGAAGGCGCCTGCGCGTTCTCACCGACACCCTGATCATACGAACGCTTCTGGGCTCCGGTGTAAGTTGTCATGCTTGCAGTCGTAGAATATCTCATGACCTCCAAAGTGGAGACGGTAAAACACGATGTGAGAGAAAAAACAAAACTAGCTTACTATCTGAAAAAAAAAAGCACGCCAAGAAGGTCCTGTCGATCTGTGTGAGCGGTACATGAGATGACTTTTACGACATAATCATCGATAATTACAGGTTTGAGAGCAAAACTTGGAGGAGGCTTAAGCTTCGCCTTTAAGAGTAGAACACGATAGCGTTATCGGGACCCGTTCGCATTGCATCGTTCGCATACGGCAAGTAGGTTTCATTCACTGCAACACTGAACGTGGGAAAGCCAGCTTACAAAGGCCAAGCTTACACTGATCTTCCTAAAGTTGGCTAAACTTTTAAACTGAAATGCATTGCTGGAAATACGTTGTTCCAGGGGCAATATAAGTGGTCTTATATTAAAATGTGAAGGCCCTAGCCCCTTTTTTATTCTTTTATTAATTGTTTGCTATTGCCCCGACGCGCGCAGGTCTGGTAGAAATGTTTGAGTTTCCTCGTAGGAGAATTAAGTTTTCTGGTACATTCAAATTACAATCCGACGGTGAATCCGAAGCCGAATGGTAGTGTTACTTTACCATTCTTTCTGACGGATTTCACTATGAGAAATCCAATTTTTGTTCACCAGAACCTTGCACCACATGAAGGGCCTGCGTGGTCAATGTGGTTGGAGGATTTTCTCCGTCACCAGCGATCACACGCTGGTTGCCGCCGCCGCATTTTCTGCGACACGGGGCCATAAATGCTATCGCGTTAAAAATGTAGAGGTTTATTTTGCACGTAAATGATACTTTGGCGACGTACGTACATGCATAGGACATATTTTCGCTGGAGCTCGGCAGAAAACAGTTTAGAGTTAGAACAATGATAGGAAAGTGTAGCGTTGCATGCGCTCGAGCTCCTTGAACGGTGTTATACGCGGAAGCGGCATGACGCGACGCTGCAGAGGAGTGAACTGCTGCTGCACAGCAAGAAAAGCGCTGTGGCAGGTTCCAGGCGTCTTATAGCGCTGGTGCGATGAGGAACGCCGGCAGCCACGTGACGGGCGTCGCACCTCGATGGCGCACGGAATGAGATCGAAGGAAAACCACCGGTGTTAGTTAGCGCCCGATGAAACGATATTTAACTTGGCGTTTACCGTTCGTTCCGCTCAGGCCAGTGTATGGACCACGGTGTGGTGCGTACACAGCTGCTCGGCAGGATTGCCAATGTGTGGGCGCGCAGTGCCAGTGCCTCCTAGATAACAGACCTGTGCGCTCTGTTTCATGACGTCATGCTACTTCGACGAAAAATTCCATGGCCAAGCTCGGCGTGACGAAAGCGGTGACGTCACAATCACCGCGGCTTACTCGGAAACGTTGCCATTAGATTCCATGGCTGTCGGGCCAAACAGCTTGATGTAACGGATTGAAGTGCATCGGCCTTGTGCCAGCTATCTAGGAGGCGTTGGCAGTGCCCACGCCAGAAGCGGACCGTCAGAACGCTGCCCATGAATCCGCCTGAGCCCCTTGAGCGGAGCGAGACAGTGCGTCCACTTGACGCTGTCGCTTTTCCCATCCAAACTCACTGCGCATCTATGAAGGCCTATCCCTCCACGCGGAGATCGCACACAATATGTCGATACCGTGACATCACGACGGCGCTGATTGTCATCACACTATTCTCCGTCTGATGAATTCTGTGCAGTGTAGGGAAAGCTATAGGTCGCGTCAGCTAATCATAAACGAGAGCAAGACGGGCTCGTTCCTTGTCCGCATCAGGTCGCCCTCCTCGCGATGCCGACACAGTGGAAGAACTAAGGAATGAATAATAACGCACAATTGGCGCACCCTCGTTTCTTTTTAAAGCACGCGGCCAGACCTCGTTAGTGATTTGCTGTCAAAACCATACTGTTCGCTGCACTGCGCAGGAAGGGATTATTATAGGAAGCGTTGCGCTTTTCCGTCCCGCAAATGCGTCTCTTTCATCGCGTGCGCTTCGACGGGGGCGTATCAACCCCAAAAAACAACCTGTCTCACCTCCTCGACCTTTCCGTCGTTGGCCGTGATGAACTCCCGCCGGAGCTCCCAGTTCTCATCAGTCTCCCACGGCTGGCGGTAGGCGTCGATAGGAAATTGCATATTTTAACCGGATGCTTTATTCAGCCACTGACACTGCAGGTAGGAATTGCGTACTTATTGCTTGCTTGCTTACTTCCTATACCATGATGCATACCCACTACGGGGGATTGGCCAAGAAGCTGGCAGTTAAACGGCTGAGGGGGGGGGGGGGATAAAACTTGACGGAAAAGTATTGTGCGATTGTGCGGGGACAGTTGAAAGTATTGAATGAAACAAACTGATGTTAGAGACATTTCTTTTTTTATCTTATAGGGAAACACGTGCTTTTTGAAAGGAGAGCAAGCTAGAAGGTAATAAATTTCAATCAGTTTAATTGAAATTTTTAAATGAATAAATAATAAAACAGTAAATTAACGTGAATTGGAATTTTGTAAAATAATAAACAATATATCAGTAAATTAACTAGGCATTCTCCTTGTGTCACCAAGGAACTCGCATACGGCGCTACATACGTTTCTGTGGCTAAAACCCAGTGTAGACGCCCCAAAGAATGGAATGTTTGAATGTTTATAGCGATGCCTTATTTGCGGAATGGGATTTCGAAGTATTTCTTTCTCTGGATTGCGAATCGGCGGCAGTTTAATAAAAATGGTCAATGGTTTCAGGTTCTTTGCAGAAATGAAATAGAGGGGACATCGCCAGACCAGACCTGTGTAGATAAAAATTTAGGGGTGGAATATGGCGTCGTAATTTTGTAAGGGAGATTTCCAATTTACGTGTGGGACACCATTGATTGTCCCAAGGGCAAAACAAATGCTTTAAGTATGTGATTTGCAATGTCTGTTTTGCAGAGTAATTTAAAAAAACATAGTTTTCTAAACCTAGCCGCGGTGATATAAGCAGAAGTCAGAAGATGCATAGTTGGAGAGAGATAGATAGATAGATAGATAGATAGACAGATAGATAGATAGATAAACTTTAATTCAAAGATAGTTTGTCTTGCCCCAATGGGGCATCGCTAATGGTCGGGGCCCCTAGTCCAGGGCTCCGCTGGCTCTTGCCATCTTCTCTGCTCTCTGGATCAGCTTGAGCTGGTCGTCGAGGGCCGAGCTGGACAGCAGTGCCTCCCATTGCTCCCTCGTGGTGTTCGTGTCATGGTGTTCTATGTTGTGTAGCGTGCACTCCCACGTAATGTGGTATAGGGTTGGTGTGGCCCCACACCACGGGCATTCGTCCCTGTAGGCTGTGGGGTGCAGGCGATGTAATATGTGTAGGTTCGTGTAAGTGCCTGTCTGGAGCCTACGCCAGGCAGCGGCATCCTCCGTCTTTAGTATTCGATGGGGTGGGGGATATCGCAAGCGACTCCCTCTGTGGTAGTTCAGGATTGCTGAATACTCGGGGTCAACTGGGTCAGGGTCATCTGCAGTCGGCGTGATGAGTGCTCGGTTATGTGCAAATTCTCGAGCTGCTCTGTCGGCATACAGGTTACCCGTGATGGCAGCGTGACCCGGTATCCAAATGATGGTTATGATGGTGTTGTCGTCAGTGTCCTCCTTGGGTATTTGGGCTAGGACTTGTGCCGCAGGTCTTGCGATTCTTCCCTGTAGGAAGTTGCGGCAGGCCTGCTGGGAGTCCGTGAGGATCGTCAGTGGTTTGCTTGCGTGTTGGCCTTCGCGGATGGCTAACGCGATGGCCAGCTCTTCCGCTTCCGTGATCGTGCAGGGGCGGGTCGATGCACTGGAGGTGACGTGGCCTCGGCGGTCGCAGACCACTGCCACTGCGCCCTTTTTCTTCGTTCCGTACATAGCGGCGTCCGTAAAACGGGCCGTGGTATCGAACCTGAATGTTTTCTCTATGTATTGGGCCCTCGCTTTCCTCCTTCCGGAGTGTAGGTTAGGGTCCATGTTGCGTGGTATTGGGGCAATGTGATACCTGTCCTGGACGTGACGAGGTATCGTGCAGGTTTCTTGGGTTCGTATTGTTGTGGCTTTGAAGCCCAAGGTTTGTAGGACCTGCCGGCCCGTGTGAGTCCGCGCAAGTCTCTGTTGTTGTGAGACGTGAAGGGCTTCTGTGAGTTCGCTGAGGGTGTTGTGTAACCCCAGCGCCAATAATTTCTCAGTCGATGTACTCATCGGCAGGCGGAGAGCGGTCTTGAAAGCCATCCTCAAGAGCGTGTCGGCCTGTTTCGTCTCGGATTGTGTGAGATGGTAGTAGGGCAGGCTGTATGTGATTCTGCTCACCACCAGGCTTTTGACCAGTCGGAGTGTGTCCCCTTCCTTCATGCCTCTATTCTTCGATGTTACACGGGATATCATGCGTGATATCGCCTTGACACTGGTTTTGAGGAGCGCAAGGGTGTGTGTAGCACGCTGGTTAGACTGCAGCCACATGCCCAGCACCCTGAGCAATGACGTTTCTGGTATGAGGCTCCCGTTGAGGTGTACCTCGATTTTTCGTGTTGGGTCTGTGGGGACTGTGTGGTTACCCCGGCCTCGCCAGACTCGTATGAGTTCAGATTTCTCGGGCGAGCATTGTAGTCCCCGTTGGCTGACGTATTCTTGGATGAGGTCAGCTGCAGTTTGCAGCCGTTCTTCTTTTTCAATAAGGGACCCTGTTGTGGTCCAGAGTGTTATGTCGTCTGCGTAGAAGGCGTGGCGGAGGCCTTCTACGTCCTGCAGTTTTCTTGCGAGGCCGATCATGGCGACATTGAAGAGCGTGGGTGAGATGACTGCTCCTTGTGGTGTGCCCTTGTTGGGAGGGTGGTATACTGCAGTCTGGATCTCCCCAATCTTCAGCTCTGCCGTGCGGTGGCTTAGGAAGCTCTGAACGTACTTGTACGTTCGCTCACCGCAGTTGGTGTTGGCGAGCCCTTCTAGGATTCCTTGGTGGCTGACGTTGTCGAAAGCTCCTTTGATGTCGATTGCTAGGAGGGCATGTTCGCCGCTGCGGGGAACGTTGCTGAGGACTTCTTCCTTGATTTGGAGTAAAACGTCTTGTGTGGACAAGCCTGCGCGGAAACCAAACATGGTGTCTGGCAGGTGCTTGTTGTCTTCTAAGTGTCCCTGTAGTCTCTTGTGTATGATTTTCTCGTACACCTTGCCGAGGCAGGATGTGAGCGAGATTGGTCTCAGATTTTCAATTGCCAATTTCTTCCCCGGTTTGGGGATCATGATTATGCGTGCGTGTTTCCACATCGCCGGCACCGTACCTTGTTCCCAGTGTTGGTTGAGAAAGGCCGTGAGCGCGGAGATGGCCTTGTCGCTAAGGTTTCTGATCATGGCGTTCGTGATACGGTCCGTGCCCGCCGCTGTGTTACGGGTGGTGGCTGCGATGGCCGCTCTCACCTCGTTTTCTGTGATGGATTCGTCCAAAAGTGGGTTGGGTTGTCCCATGTATGGTGTTGTACATGGTTGCGTGGGAGCTGGATCTCCATAGCACTTGTTCTTGATGGCGTCGATGAGGTCTTGTTGGCTGCCTGGGTAGGTGTGTAGTAGCCGCTCCAGGGCCTTGTGCCCCTCTCCTTTGGTTTTGGTGGGGTCCAGGATGGCTTTGAGTATGTGCCACGTCTTGGCGGTACCCAGGGTGCCACCGAAGGAGTCGCAGAATCTATACCAGTTCGCCGAGGCGAGTTGCATGGCATATTCTTCTGCTTCCGCTGTTATTTGTGCTATGCGTGTCTTCAGTTTCCTGTTGTACTTCTGTGTTTTCCAACGGCGGGTGAGACCTCGTTTGGCGTCCCACAGGTGTAGTAGGTGGGGATCCACTTCTGGGGTCTCTTCCGTTCTGGCAATTTCCTTTGTATGGTGTTGTTTCTGTCGACGGAGGTTGTCGCACCAGTCTTCCAGGTTCGTGATTGTGTCTGTGTCCTGTTCTTGGGCTTCCCTGATTTTTCGCCAGTCAGTGATTTTGGCTGTGCCGATCTGCCTGCGTAGGCGTCCGGTTTGTAGCGTTATGTTCAGTATGTAGTGATCGCTGCCTAAGTTTTCGAGTGTGTTGAGCCATTCGGCTCGCGTGGTTTGTGTGATGAAGGTGAGGTCGGGAGTGGTGTCGCGTGTTACGCTGTTCCCTTCCCTCGTCGGAGTGTTCGGGTCTGTGATCAGTGTGAGGTGACTCTGTTCCATTAGTGTTTCTAGCTGGAGACCCTTCCAGTCCTGCCTCTGATACCCCCATAGCGTGTTCTGAGCGTTGAAATCGCCCATGATTACCAGAGGGCGGTCTTTGGCAAGGCGGAGAGTGTCCCTGAAGAGTTTGTCAATGTTTGCCCGCCTTTGGCTGGGGGGGGGGGCAGTAGACGTTTAGAACAAAGGCACTCTTTCTCTGATTGCCTTTGTAGACGAATTCTAGGAGTACATGTTGTACGTCTACGTCGTGTATAGATTTGTGTTGTATAGTTGTTATGTTTTTGTCTACGAGTGTGGCTACCTTCCATTTGTCGTCTTGACTTGCGTGGTATTCCTCGTAGCCATGTAGTGTTGGTCGGGTACCGGGCTCTTGTAGGGCTATGACCCCTGGCGGCTTTGAGGATTGAGCGATCAATTGTGTCAGTAGCCCTTTTTTCCTTCGGTACCCACGGCAGTTCCATTGCCAAATTTCTAAGTTTTCTTTGACTTGCTTGTGTGGTCTAGGCATTGTTGGGTGTTGTGGTCGGTGATGTTATGATCGGTGATGGGTTTTGTGGTCGGTTATGTCCTGCCGCAGGTGTGACTTTGCAGAGGTTCTGTCGTAGTGTTTTTCGCAGTTTTATGGAGTGAAGCTGGCCCTTAAGCTTGCTGTCTACAGCGGCTTCCATGTGCTTGATTGCTGCCTCTGTGCGTTGTAGGGCAGTCTGTGTTATTTGTTCCAACTGGGCGCGTGTAGCATCCATGAAGGCTTGCATCTGGGTTTGGATGGCATCGACATTGGTTTGTAGGTCAATGATGGCCTGGTGTGGTGCCATCTCTTGTGGTTTTTGTGTGAGCTGTATCACTTGTTGTTTGAGTTGTCTGTTTTCTTGTGTGAGTGTTTGTATCTGTGCGCGCATGCTCGCGAGTTCCTGTTCGAATATCGTGGGCGGTGGCGTCTGTGGTTTTTTGTACGAGGGGGAGGCTACTGCTGCCCAGCTTACCTCTTGTTCTTTGGTGTTGGTCCTCTTGGGTGAGGCTTCCTTGGTATTCCGTTGGTTTTGCTGGGACCCCTTATCTTTTGGTGCCACTATGATGGGTGCACCCTGCTGCTGTTGCTTGGACGTCCACTGAGATCGCCATCTGGGCGACCGGAAATGAGGCCGGGGCCGCGAACAGGAGCGGGACCTGGACTTCGGGCTGGAAGCGGACCGGGATCTGTAGGTCATCGACGACTCCGAGTAGTCGGAGTCGGAGTCTTCCCGCTCGGAGCTGAAACACCGTGGGCGGGGATGTCGTTGGGTTTTGGGGGTGGTGGTGGAGGCTGGTTTCCCTCGGGGGCGAATGCGCTTTAGTTTATTGTTGCAGTCTTTTGCGGCCGTGAGATGGGCCCCTCCGCACAGGGCGCACTTCGGAACACAAGTGTGTCCGGCTTCTGGGTTAGGGTGGTTGCAGGTATTGCACGCGCGAACCGTTGGGTTGGGGCAGGCGTCTGGTCGATGTCCGGTGGTTCTGCAGATGGGGCAGAACTGCCTTGTCGGCTGGTAGTCTCGGCAAGGCCTCTCCCCTCCGTAGAAGTACACAAATCTAGGCACCTGGGGTCCCTCAAAGTGGAGCAGGGCTGTCTGAGATTGACAAAGCATACGGGCCCGCACGATGCGGACTCCATGTGTGCGGACTCGAAGATTCGCCATAAGCTCGTCTTCGCTGGTGCCCACGTCGATGCCGTGTACGACACCTTTAAGCAGGTCCTCGGGTGTTGATAGATACACCTTAACAGGGTGTGATCGTCCGTGGAACGTGAGGCTCATAATTTTCATGAGGGTGGCCGCCGTACCCTCGTGAGGGGTGCTCACGATGATGATATTCGAGCCGGGTCGCAGGTGGGTGACGAAATCGTCCCCCTTGCAGGTCGGCGCCCCTCCGGTGGCTTGGACGATCGCCCTGGCCACTTGATGGGTCTGTAGTTTTCGAAGTATGAGGCCCGGGGTCGGGCGAATGATGATTTTCATGTCGGTGCGCGGGAGCGGAGGCGCGCATCGGCGAGGCCTGCTCCTTGCAGTTGCGTCTTCAGAAATGAGTGTTCGGGCTCCACGCTCCTCGCAGGTAGCTGGCGAACTGGCTTTCGCGTCGGTGGCTGACGCCTGGGTTTTCGATGCCGCGGTTTGCCCGACCGGGTCCTGCTTACCCGGGGTTTGTTGTTTTTGCAGGCAGCGTTTCCGATGAAGGGAAACGACCGTTTGACACTGGGATTCTTGATGGTGGAGCTGCTCAGAGAGAACCGCAGAGCCTCGTGCAGGGCCTCGTCAGGCAGGTGTGTCGGGTGACTCTCCGATGCAATTTCCATAGTTTCCGTGGTGGTGGGCTGATGGGCCATGGTGCCTGGGTTTCGGGCGATCGTAGCGTTGCGGGTTGGGTCGCCTCCGCAGCTCACCGACGATGCGGCGGCTGCATGTGGGTCCCCGGCCTCCCGCGCGCCAGCGTTGGGCGTTAGGGCTAACCCTCCTGTCGGCGTGGCCGAACGAATGGGGCGCTCGTTGGTCGTAAAAACTGCGGCTCACCGAAGGTGTGGTTTCGCTGAGTCGCCTTGATGTTTACGAAGATATTCCGCTGATCCCAGCGGCGCCAGGAAATTTTGGGCGCTTGGAAAATTCCAAAAGTCACGGAGCCGATGCGAAGCACGTCTGCACGCCTCGGTCGTCTTCTTCTTCTTCAGCAAGCTAGAAGAAGAAGAAAAGCACCATCTTCTTGGAGAGAGATGGTGTTGATGAGGGAAAAGATGGTGGTGAGTGAACTTGCACAGCAAGGACTCTTCGAAGTATCAAATCTAGACCACTGTCTTGCAAGAATTCTACGAGAGCTTTTACAAAATCACGCCGACAATAATCGAGTCAGGATACCAATACCACGTTTTCAGACAAAATTTGATTGGTAAACGTGAACAAATTTTGTACGAATGATTATCTTTGCACAGAATTTTGTGGGCAAATGCACAACACGTGTCCTGCTGTCTCGGGTACCTGGCACTCCTCGCAATCCGGACTCCTCGCAATCCGGGTAAGTATCACTAAGTAGGGACGAGTGAATGTCACGCCTATTCGGAAGCTTTGAAGAAAGCTTGCATAACTTCTTTCGATCGTGAAGGCGTCAATGACGGTGAGTCGGCAGCGCTCAGTACGTTCTAGTGTTTCGTATAATAGTGTATTCACTAGCGCCTTAGTATACAGTCGAGAAAACGGGATGGACACTTGTGTGGCATTATTGTGAACCATCTTTACCTCTTTATCGGCCAGCTCATTTCCATATGAGCCAGAGTGCCCTGGAATCCATTGAAACGCTGTACGATGGCATGTTCTCATGGTGAAATCATGTAATTCAATCTGATCTTGAGCAATGAGATAATATGGTCCTCGTTAAAGGGCAGCACCAATCATTTTCAGCACTGGTTTCACGTCACAAAATATAGTCCAGACTTGACGCGGTTGATTCGATATAAAATGGACTGCTTCACGGATGGCTACAATCTCTGCCGCCATTGATGTAGTTAGGTGGCCAAGCCGGAAGCGCTTACACATCGTTAATTTGGCATTACAAATTCTACTGCTAAAGTGATTGGAGACACTGATCCGTCAGTATATACGAGTATATGCATAGAAGCGGCATCTTCTGTAGAAAAATGGGATAGGCCACATTGCCTAAGGCCACATGAGAGGCCACACAAACGCGACATTTTAGTAATTCCCGGAATAGAGAGGTCCATGTTGGTACGCTCGCTACTTTGGCCGGAGCAAAACTTGATGGAATGGCGCTCTTATTAGGTAATACAAACTGAGAAAAATCGCTCTCTAGAAGTGAAATGTGAATCGTCAAAGGCGGGGGACGTTCGTGGCGGGTCAGCAGTCGAAGGTACACTCTTAAAGCTTCGCAAGAGCGATAAACGCCTATTGGGCCACCTAACTACACGTGCTTCAGCAGTCGTGGTTAAGGTGCAGCCCTGGTTAAGGTGCAGCGTGGCAGACCTAGACATACGCGTATTCACAGTGCTTGAGCTTGTAAGCTCTCTGATATACTTGTCATGAACGAATATTTCTCATGATCGATAAGATGTATCGTAAGTAGCCTACGAAAAGTACCTCGTACAATTGGAGCAATGATCGCTCTGATGGGGGCCACTTCCTTCCTGCAGCGTATCGAAGCGTGTGTATGAAGCTGTCCAGCTTATACTGGAGCATTGTCACCTGCTTAGACCAGGACAAGTTTCGGTCAGTATATATAGTGCACAACTACGGATGTGTGATGTACTACATATGGTATAGGTGTGTTGTCAATAGCAACCTGATATAGGTGTATCGCTCTGCGTGTAAACGCAAACGCTTCAATCATCGATGCAGCCAATTGAATACTTCGCAGGCGCAAATACATAGAAGTGGCAGACGCTGCACGTTTGCAGTCTTGCTCGAAGTTGTGATCGTGAAACACCTGCAGTTCATGTGCAGATATCGTCAACCTACAGGCTCATTCTGACAGTTTTTGGTGCTAGGTCAGCAAGTCCAAGGAGGGTTATATCGAAAATCGGTAGTCTGATAATGCGTCCTTGAGGAAATACGTGGCCGGCTTGAAGGCGGCTGGTCTCCTAATCCGTCGTCGTCATATAGATGGTACGGCCTGTAAGGTGGTTCATGATCCATTGAACCATTATGCTTTCAATGCCTAGCTCAAGTGCACTGAGAATGGCGTCAGATAAATCATTATCATGTGCGCCTTTGACGTGCAAAAAAGAGTGCTCCTGACAAGCGCCGACGCTTCTGTTCCTGTTCGACGGTGGAAACCAAGCAATTCACGCCGTCAATGGAGAATCTTCCTTTGCGAAAGCCCGTCATCATGACTGGGTAGAAGTCGCACTTCTCAAAAAGCCTTCCAATCTCGTCAACACCATTCTTTCCACGATCTTACCCACACAGCTTGCTAGGGCAATGGGTCGATGATATAGCATGGGGTGATTTTCCAGGTTTACAAAAGCTCCAGGATGCGACTGGTTTTCCACATGGCCGTCGGCCTGTGGGGCGGGGTGGCTATAATACGTCTCTGTTCGGGTTTTCTTAGTCCGCCGAGAGGTGTACTGCAGGGTTTGAAAGCTATGGTTGAGATCATTTTTGTCGTCTGGTAGTGCGTGAGCCGCTACATTTACGTAATTCGCTTAATCATCATCATCATCACCACCACCATCATCATCATCATCATCATCATCATCAGCAGCAGCAGCAGCAGCAGCAGCAGCAGCAGCAGCGGCGGCAGCAGCAGCAGCAGCAGCAGCGGCGGCAGCAGCGGCAGCAGCAGCGGCAGCAGCAGTGGCAGCGGCGGCAGCAGCGGCAGCGGCGGCAGCGGCGGCGGCAGCGGTGGCGGCGGCGGCGGCGGCAGCGGCGGCGGCGGCGGCGGCAGCAGCGGCAGCAGCAGCGGCAGCAGCGGCGGCGGCGGCGGCGGCGGCAGCGGCGGCACAGCGGCAGCAGCAGCAGCGGCAGCAGCGGCGGCGGCGGCGGCGGCGGCGGCGGCAGCGGCGGCAGCGGCAGCAGCAGCAGCGGCAGCAGCATGCTGCTGCTGCTGCTGCTGCTGCTGCATGCGCTGGTGCATGCGCTGGTGCTGCGGTGCATGCGCAGTAAACAGGCGGTAGGTTGCGCCAGGTGTTCTAGCAGCTGCGGCGTCGCTGGTGGCCATGGCTACAGCACGGCTGGCTTTCTGTGAAACACCATACCTTTTACGGCTAGCTTAAACAGCTTCGCTATTAAAACCACGCAAACGGTCCCATGCTGTTCGTTATATGCGAGAGTTTGTCTTAACAGAGTTCGTCTTAACGAGCGTTCACTGTAGTTTGTTGCAAGCTTCCTATAACTTTTTCCTACATTCCATGTTCGCGCTTTTGATGTACAGATAATATCGCAATTACAATTATATGGACACCCCAGGCAAACTTGCGCCGTCCGCTTCGCCGCCACAGTGATGTTCCATATATATCTATATATATATATATATAAATATACATTTAAATAAAGAAAATTGCCTACAGATGGAGTCGAAAAAAAGGAGCTCTGGCACAGAAGCCCGATACATTACCCATAGGGCCACGGACGCTTGCCTCTGCAGGCGGAATAAATAGCTTGGGCCCAACTCGGAGGCCCCCTTTTCGAATACATGGAAAACGCAGAAATGCTTTTCTGACATAACCACTTGGCCGATTTTAATAAAATGAGTTGCATTTGAGAAAGAAAGCTAAATTCAAGTGATTGTTGGAAGCGAAATTTCCATTTAGTACCGGATTTTTTAATAACAGACGTTCAAAATTGGTGAGCTTGAAAAAATAGAAGCACAGTATACAAATTCGTAGTTCTGCACCGAGAATAGATATCGCAGTTCCGTATACTACATCCGTTATAGCATTCAAATCGGAAAAAAAGTTGATAAATCAGTTTGTGTCGTAAGTGAATTCGTTATATTGTTTACAAGAATTTTCCGAAGTCCTACTCGCATATAAGTGGTCTACTTAAGAGCCATGTTTATAATACAGCAATATTGTCAGCTTTAGATATACTATTAGGCGCAATATACAGAAATGTGATATCTTTCTTTGCTGAGTTACAGAGTTGAAAACTTGATAGTATCGTTTTACGAAAATATGCAATTTTGAACAATCTTTTAATAAAAATTGAACGGCCGATATAAAACATTTGCTACCGACAGTCACTAGATTTTAACGCCTCCTTTTAAATGCAACAAACCTAATCAAATTTGGTGCAGTCTTTGGCGAAAAAATTTTTTTTCCTTTCTCATGTATTTAGAGAGGAGCCCGGGCCTAAAGCTTCCTCTTAAGAATCTGTCGCGTACAAAAAACCAGTGTGCTGTTTGAACTCGGCTCGACAAGTCCTTGTTGTTGTTGCCCATCCAAATCGTGGATATCAGAAAAACAAGGGGAATTGGCCAAGAAATTGATAATGCGTAGAGTCGTTGTTGTTCTTGTTGGCCATCAAACTCATGGCTCATGCCAACTATGAGCCACAAGACACAAATGGGTAATGACCGGGTTACACCGTCGTTCTTGCCCATCCAATCCATTGGCTATATTCACTATGGGGGAGTGGCCATGAAATTGGTAAGGGTGGAGTTGTTTTTGTTGCTGTTGCCACCCGTCCAAATCGTTGCTCATGCCCAGTCTGGACGATTGGCCAAAAAGTGGATAACGGGTAGAGTCATTGTTGTTGTTGTTGTTACCTATCAAACTCGTGACTCCTTCCAACTTCGGGAGATTGGTCAAGAAATGGGTAAGGGGTTGCGTCGCTGTTGTTGTTGCCCCTAAAAATTGTGGCTTATACTCACTTTGGAGGATAAGTAAATATATGGATACTGTGTAAAGACGTTGTTGTTGCCCATCAAACTCGCAGATCACACCCACTATGGGGCACTGGCCAAGAAATGAATAATGCGCAGAGTTGGTGCTGCTGTTGTCCCTCCAAATCGTGCTCATACACACTAAGGGGGATTCGCCAAGAAACGCATAATGGGTAGAATCGTTGTGGTTGTTGTTCTGCATCACAGTCGTGGCTCATACGCACTATGAAGGATTCACCAAGAAATTGAGAGTGGGTTGAGTTTTTGTTGTTATTGCGATTTTAAATCATGGCTCATACCTGCTATGGGGGATTGGCCAAGAAATGAATAATGACATAACTGTCATCATTCCCAAAATTTTCGTAAAGTTTAGGAAATAGGGCTTTTACGATTTTATTAAAATTGCACCAAGATTTAAAAATAAATTCTAATCGCGAAAAGCGTTCAGTAATGGTGTCCCGTAACTTACCGTTAGAGGTCTTGTCGTGGTGAAAAGACGCCAGGAGGTACTTGCTTCGAGCACGTTTTTACAGACGAGTTTCATCAGCACGCAAAATCAGCAATATCCAACTGAAGATCCCAAATTGGGCACTATCCAATTCTCCCAATTCGGGACCAATCCATCTGCAACAGCATCGCTTATGGCAGGAGCTGCCACTGACGAAAGAACACAGGACACGTACTGTTCGCTCGTCCTGTCAAAATACGTTCGTTTGTCCATGTTATAGGTAGTGCTGTTAAGAATGGCAGCAACAGCAAATTTGCTGAAAAATAACTGGGATATAATAGAAAATGTCTTTCTTGTCAGTCTATGATGTTCCAAGTTAACATGTGGGCTGCAACCAAAGGCTCTATATGTGTGAATGACTATTAGTAAAGTGCGTATGTATCTCTCAAGGGGCGTCCGTTCGCAGCAAGCTCTAACGAAGAAAAAAATCTACATGCAACTACCCCGCTCCACTCTGTTAATAAAACGCGCATGTATTCAACAAGTGGCGTGTGTTCAGAGAAAGCATTAAAGAAGAAAAAAAAAGCTCCATGCAACTACCTTCCCTCCACCTTTTCCGTGTCGTGCCTGTGGGATGTTGACAGGTGGCAGGTATGATAGTCGGTCGAGTGGTTGTTGCTTACCAACTCTTGACCCATAACCACTATTAGTGATGGGCCAAAAACGGGTAATGGATAAAGTCATTGTTGTTGCCGATCCATACCGTGGCTCATTTCCAATATGGTGGATAATGGGTAGTGTTCCTGTAGTGCATCTGTATCGTGGCTCATAACCAATATGGGCCATTGGCCAAGGAATGCATAATGAGTAGAGCCATTGTTGCCCATCCATCATCATCATCATGAGCCTATTTTTCACGTCCAGTGCAGGACGGCGACTTGTCCGCGGTGATTTCCAAATGTCTTGCGCTGGCTGATTCCAGCAACCTGCACATTTCGTAATTTTATCACCCCACCTAATTTTCACTACTCCACCTAAATATTGCAGCTCAAATCATCTATGCGGGATTGGCCTGGAAATTAATAATGGGTAGAGTCGTCGTTGTTGTTGCTTATGAGACTCGTGACCGATACCAACTTTGAGGAATCGGCCAAAAAGTTATTCGTTGTTGTCGCTCATCAAACAGCTAGATCGTACCCACTATGGGGAATTGACCAAGAAAATGGATAATGGGTGGAGTCATGGTTGTTGCTCATCCAACTCGTGGGTCATACCCACGTTCGCCCAGAAGATTCGCCCAGAAATGGCTGGATTATTCAAAGTCATAAAAAATAATCTTTTAGGTCTGCTATAGAGCAGGTGCTCTAGAAATGTAAAATGATATAATAGAAATCATCTACATTCACTATTTGAAAAGTACAGAAACAAGGATAAGATAGAAATTTAACAGGACATTCGGTTGGACTCTATTAGAAATTGTAGGATGTGGAGTGAACATCCCCGTGCCTGTATCCCAGAGTAGATGTCTCAAGCCAAAGATTCCAAGTGCAATTCTGAAACTTGTTATCGCTGTGAATGTTTCGTCCTTCTTGTCACCCATTGTTTTTCATGCAAGTTCCTGAGTCTCTTAAAAAATAATTGTGCTTTGCGATTTTCTTACTTCATAAAACGCTCAAACCATGTCAACCAGCAGTGCCTCATTTTCGCTTTTACCGGAAGCCCCCCCCCCCCCCCCCCCCCTTATGCCAATCGGCCCACGAACCATTGGTTGGCTTCTAACCTGACACGATCTCCAATTTTAGGCACATAATTGTATTTGCGAGTGTTAGCGCTGGCCCCACTATACCTTTACAAATTTCTCGCAACAACTCATATTAATTGTAGTCCGAAAGTTCTATATGTTTCATTACTGCTGTGTTCCGCTTCCTCTTCATCAACAGATAAGTATTTCTGAAGTAGCAGAGTTATAGCAGCAGAGTTATAAGAACGCTAAAGCGAGGCAGATATACATCGCATTCTGAACAATAAGCAATTGAATAGCCATTCTTTAGTGCCTGCCGGTATGCACCGAATATAGATAGAAAATGTACTCGCTTCTGGGGTCCTCACCTGTCAACAACCAACAACGATGACCTGAGTGGTCTTTTCCATCGACATGTTTCTCGGTAACAACCAACGGTTGCTTTAATTTTAGCTCACGTACCACCCGCAAAGCGGATCGTAAACGACGTGGATCTGATAAGTATGAGCTTGATTCGGGCTTGAGACACTTCGAACTCAATTTTTCTTCCGCCACCTAGACAGGAGAGAGAAAGTCGCCTCCGTTTCAATTTCGACGCCGCAGAGCGCTGGCTTGGGCGTACAGCGTCATCTCAGTTGAGCGTACACTGAAGCGGAAGCGGCAGGAACCGCGACTTCTGGTTGATGACGGTGGGCATCGGTTGACTCGCGAGCAGCATTTTCCTGTTCTCGCGACGCTTGGCAAGAAGCTCCGGAAGTCTCTCCACGTTCTTGGACAGCTCGCGTACCTTGGAGCGCACTTCGGCCGGGTAGGTACAGCGTAGGGTGCGCATGTTGAGGAACGCCTGCGACAGGCTGAGCAACCTGGCCTGCGGAGGAAAGGTGCCCCGCTTGTTCGACGGGGCCATGTTGCACACATATATTGCCGTTTTGTCAGATGTCCTACACGGGCGAAGAGGTAATAGCAACTTTTCAAATATATGCGTAAATAGTAGAATTGCTCGACGGGCCAGGCATTAAATTAGCGAGAATGATTATCACAACTTCGCGGTAATCTTTGCTTTGTTGCCCGACAGTTTCGGCCGGTGGACAGGCCTTCGTCAGGGGTTGCAAATCCTGACGAAGGTAATTATATATATAATTACCTTCGTCAGGAGCTGTATACACACACACACACACACACACACACACACACACACACACACACACACACACATATATATATATATATATATATATATATATATATATATATATATATATATAAAGGAAGTATTGCTTCGGATTCAGTGTTCAATAAATTAAAAAAGTGCCAGCGCACGTCGAAAAGCACAAACAATTAATTTAGACATTTCAGGCACCGTCGACATTAAATGTTTTTGCTTTTCTGCGTGCGCCTGCGCGTCTTTTCATATATATATATATATATATATATATATATAACCTGGAAATTAATTTCAAGTGGATGCGTCTTGCAAACTCACGGGCAAACATTCGTAAATTGCGAAGTGTCGTAGTGTAATTAACTAAGAAGTTCATTAGTCATTTTTTATTAATTAGTTGAATATGTGTTATGATTTATCGTGCTACTAATGTCCGCCTCTTCGAATAACCCAGCTCAACGATAAGAATTGTGCTACCTGCCACAGGCGATTAAAAAAAAAGCGGTGAAGCTTAATTTTGAACACCTGGTATAGGCAGTAACGACTGTCGTACTTTCAGAAGCTAAATGTAGATATTGTGCGCTGATAGAACGAGGCTAAAAACTTTTAACTTACCTGGTGAATGTCTCTTGGGATAAAAGACAAATGATGGTTTTGTTTGTGAGTCGGACTACACCTTATTTTTATAGTTAGCCGATACGTGTGACAAGATCGTCTGCGTCCGGTTACTTGCGCTTATTCATGCTCGCTGTAAGCAGTGTTCGATGTAGGGCCGGGGTTTGGGAACACAATAGACAGCTGCCCGCCCGTAGAAATTCTCAAACGCGGGGAAACGTGAGAATTGAATAACAACGAATCGAGCGAAGCTGAGTTTCTTCCAACAGGCTTTAAAGTTTAACGAGGGTTTTCTTTTGGTAAAGTCGGTTGTATTAGGGTAAATGCATGACTTGAAAACGAATTGAACTACTTTTAATGAAATTTAGCTTTGTCAATGACATCGGAAAGCAAACTGGCGGCGCTGTGCGCAGGTGGAACGCTCCAAAGCTGGGATGAGCGCTGTTTGCAGTTGATTCTAAATTTCTGGCGAGCAAGTAAACTGGCCACTCAACGAGTTGAGTGAGAAAACAACATCTTCCGCTGGCACCGCTAAACTAAAGCATGCTATGAAAACGATGTGTTGTCGAGGCATAACATGCGTCACGATTAACTTCATAGCTTCCGAGGTAGTTATCTTTCCTTATGCCGTGTCTGCAGACAACAGTGCATTAGCGATATTATTCCACCGTCTTAAACATTAGTAATGCTTATGCTGGGGAAGAAACCTATAAAATAGCAAAATCAAACTGAAGCCTAAGCGTGCATCACTATGATGTATCAAAGCGCCTACCTAAACAAAGTACCCTTCGCGGCGTGAAACGGCAGCAAGATATTGAAAATAAATAAAAAGAAGAAATCAATGGTCGATTCGTCGCGAAGAAAGAAGTCATCCCGAGTGAAGTGTTTCGAACAGACCGATATATTATCAGTCACCCTTTTCCAATGCGGAAGTTTCTTATCCAAGTCGCTCTCGGAGAGTTCAGATCGTTCTCGTCAAAATCGAGGCGAAGACACTTTGCCTCTAAGACCTTGTTGTGCGTGGTGCCGAAATTGGAGCGACTCTTGCGCCGCTCTACCAGCTTACGCTGTGACTTCGAGATGCGTGTGCCGCGCAGGCCTGTGACTTTTTTGTTTACTTCTAGCGCTGATCTAGCGGCTCTAAATGTAAAACGATTGCGTCTATCAATATTTCAGCATTTCAAAGCATCTCACTGAACAACGTACGAAACAATGCCTGTCAAAACGTCTATCAGGGAACCAAGTTGGCCCACGCTGGCGCGCGTCTCTTCTAGGTGCAAACAGTCCGCTGATTCGTGCAAAGGCAAGCGTATGTCTAGTTTCGATTTTAGGCGTCGGTGTCCATGAGTAGTCTCTCCATCTTTCCGACTAGGATTCATGGTCGTACACGGGAGAAAGCACAAAGAGGCAGTTTCGAAGATATTAATCGTCACGTTTGCTTATTGGCTCCTTGAATTGCGCGTCTCAATGTGTCGAGACCGTGCTTATGCTTTTATTTGTACTTGGGGACTTCTCACGACGCTGAAGATGGAGCGATGCTGACTTTACATCCGTTATCTTTACTCCAGTTCATAAATTGTATGGATGCGCCGGAATGCACCGGGGGAATAAAAGCTCCAATCCTCAAGTGGTACACACAAGGCTTGGGACCACGATTTGCCGAATGCAGCGATTTGCGCGGTTAGCAAGCTACTCCATATAAATCTGCTATTTAAGCCCAGAAGTATCCAACTTGTCTATTGAATGCTACCGCTAGGCTCTGCGCCGAAAAGAATATAAAGATAATTACACATGTACAGATATTTCATGCCCACGATATGTAGAATAACGCGCGAACAATTGTTTGTGGCCCGAACAAGGTGTAAAAAGGTGAATGAAATACCGCTCTCAACAGCCGCACTCTCAGATTAAAAGATACGAGGATTCTCGTAAATCCGAACAAAAATGTGCGCCTACGGCTTTCATCACGCTGTCGTGGTAGTCCCTATCATTGTCTGCGCGCTGACGCATAATTGAGGCGACGTGGTTGCTATTTCCAATTGACACATAACACAAGCACAGCTACGCAAGTACATGCCTCGCTTAAACTCCCTGAAAAGCACTATCAAAAACGATGTACAAGGCTGGAGGAGAGCACTGCAAATCAAGATCCAACAGAGAGATCAATAGACGATGTCTAGCTGCCTCTTAAATTTTTCACCACAAATAGCATGGGAAACAGTGATACTGAAACGGCAAGAAATAGTAGCTTCACAGAAGTCCCTTCGCGCGTTGTAAGGGCATTTACAGCGCAATGTGCGAGTGCAGCGCCTCACGGCACTAGCAGACCATAGAAAATGACCCCTAAACTGTAGCGACCCTGCCTATAGAGGACGGAAAAGCGAATAGAGACGTTGTCACTCCACTCCGCAGACATACGGCGACGTTCTTGAAACGTACGAAGTACACGGCTCAGAGTTTACAGCCGCGCATTGCTCAAGAGGCGTTGCTTTGAAAGCATTCGCACTTGCTCTCTCCCGTCCTGCATGTGCGTATCTTTCATCCGGTGCGCTTCCGTGCGGCCGTTTAGACCAGCGGATAATTGTTCTCACCTCCTCAACGAGGCCGTCATTGGCCGTGAGGAACTCTCGGCGAAGCTCCCAGTTGTCGTCGTTCTCCCACGGCTGCTGGTAGGCGTCGATGGGCAGCAGCATTTTTCTTTACCGGATCTTTCCTTCTGCCCCTGACGCTACGGATCCGCAGAGCCGAACAGCGGCCCGATCTGCTCTGGACGCCTTCGAGGTGCGGCTGCGCTCCGGGTCGACCACGCAGCCGCTGGCAGAGGTGATGATGATGATGATGATCGTTGGCCATGACTCGTATCCACTGTGGAATACATGGCAGAAATTGAACATACACGTAAGATGCAAGAAGAGTGGTGCAATGTAAAGCAATAACAACAACAACAAAAAAGAAAGAACCGAAAAGAAAACGTGCAGCCGCACACGCGTGTGTGGAAAAAAAATAATTCTGGAGCTTTACGTGCCACTACAATCTGTTTATGAGGTACGGTGGAACTGGAGAATAACTTTATGTACCAAGTCTTCTTGACGCGCCCCCTATGTGTGGCACACGAGCATGCTTGCATTCCACCCTCATCGGAATGTGACTGCTGCGGCCGTGACCGAACCGGCCACCTAGAACTCAGTAGCAAAACGCCACAGCCACTTGTCTGCCGCAACGGGTCCTAATTGAAAGAGCAGGCTTGTTAGTAGGATACAGATGAGGCCTCTAGCCAAAAGAAACAACGCGTCGTCTTCATTTCAAATATGAGACCATTTTTGAAATACCACTTTTCTTAAAGAAAAATAGCATTCTTCAATTTTATGCTTTTGTGCAGCCACACGCACTCCTCCACCTGCAGAAAAAAAGGAAATAATGGCTCCACCTCGTGCCGTTAAAAAGTTACAGGCTAACTTGGCGAAACCGAAACTGAGAAGTTTTGGTTTCCTTTTTTATTTATTTTTTTAGAATGATAATATATGTATTACGTTTTGCTTAAAATCAGTTATATGTGAAAAACTTCGTATTTTACAATATTGTTACGGAGAGTATTTACTTAACAGTAAACGGCTAGCACTTGTCTAGTCAAGACTGCACAGAGCGCCCAGGTTTAAGCAGGTTTTCAGTCGGACAGGAGAGCCTCTGACCCAGCCCTACCACAACGTCTTTGTCTTTGCCATTGCTCATGACATTATCCCCGGCTGGTGAAGCACCGTCCCGGTGCTTGTAGTGAAATGCTTGAGGTGGGAAACACGTACGATGTCACTTAGTGGTGTGGCAGTCGATGACGTGCACGGATGCCATGGGAGTTATTTCATTGGTGACAGGAGTCACCTGGCGCAGCACGCGGTAGGGGCCGACGTACCGCGACATTAACTTTTCACAGAGGCCGACACCACGAGATGGGAGCCAGAGAAGGACGAGAGAGCCCGGTAAAATATCACATCATCTCACCCTACGGGCAACCATGGTGGGATGCGAAAGCATCGCGGGGGGTGCGCATAGAGTTTCCGTTTCGTTTCACTTGGCAACACAACCCAATGAAAGTTAGAGTGAGAGAATGTATTGAGAAGAGAGGAAACGTATGTACGGGGTTGTTGCGTCGAAGTGCAGCCACAGTCACCTGGGGAAGTCTTCTGCTCCCGCACCATCAACGCTTCGTTCACATAGTTTGAGCATTCCCACTGTGCCATTTACGAGACCGTCGATGACAACTATGTTTGCCTTTATCATGTGGGGCTTGTCCACGGCTTGATAACGCTGAAGTTCTACTTCGGCGTGCCGAGCCCGTGTTGCTTCCGTAGAAGTTTCCTGCCGACGTTGACGTTTACATTCGGCTTCCCTGGCCCGAAGTTCGGGGTCTGCTTGCCGACGCTGACGTTTACGCTCGGCTTCCCGAGCCTTCCTCGGCTCCGCGGCGGTGGCGCTGCCGCTGCAACTAGCGTCAACGTTGACGTTGTTCATGGCGTTTCGCACATCGTTGCACAGAGAGAGAATGGCGGAAGCACAGCGAACGCGCGCTTTATACTGCGCCGTGACACTTGCGCCGCCTACGGGCGTACCCTTAGAGAGAGAGGGAGAGTTATATGCAATGATTTGCTGTGCCGTACTTATGGCGGAGAGGGGGAGAGGGGAGGAGGAGAGCGCACACCTGCGTAGGAGAGGAGAACGAGGGAGAGTTGCGCATGCGCAGTATGGGTGCGGACGCCGCAGAACAGACACTGCCCCGAGCATAAGATGCTCTCGCATCTAAAATCAGTATCCCGGTGTCGACGATCGTAAATGGCCGTTTGTGCGGTCTGAAATGACGGGAGCCGAGCGCGGGCTACTGTGCGCGTGATGAGCGCACGCGTGATGTCATCTTGCGCATAGGAAGTCGTGGACGTGGAGGCCGGGTCAGAAGGGAGCAGGCTGTCAAAGGGTAATAAGGGATGGCGCCCAAAGAGAAGATAGAAGTGTGAGAAGCCGGCAGTTTCATGGCGTGATGAGTTGTGTGCAAATGTGACGAACGGAAGGGCAACGTCCCAGTCATGGTGTTCATCGGAAACGTACATCGAAAGCACGTCAGTCAGTGCACGGTTTAGGCGTTCGGTGAGTCCATTGGTTTGAGGGCGATACGAGGTGGTGAAGTTGTGATGAGTAACACATGATTGAAGTAGATCGTCAACCACACGAAATAGGAAGCAGTGACCGCGATCTGTGAGTAGGTGACGTGGAGCACCATGTTGGAGGATGACGTCGTAAAGTAGGAAGTCGCTACGTCTGTGGCGTAGCTGGTTGGCAACGCTCGAGTAATTGCATATCGAGTGGTATAATCTGTGGCGACGGCAATCCATTTGTTGCGCTTTCGTGGAAATTGGAAAGGGAACCGAGCAAGTCCAGGCCCACTCGATACGGCTTGCTTGGAACGTCAACTGGCTGAAGGAGACCAGCAGGTTGAGTGGCAGGTTTCTTGCGATGCTGACACAGGTCAGAAGATGTTACGTAGCGGCGAACGGAACTGATAAAGGCCCTTCCATAAAAAACGTCGTCGTATGCGATCATAAGTTCTGGAGACACCTATGTGCCCGGAAGTGGTGGCGTCATGAAACTTGACGAGGACATCCCTGTGCAGATGATGCGGGACAACGAGCAGGAGTTCTGCACCGTCGGGGTGCATGTTGCGGCGGTAAAGAATGTTATCCTGAAGCGAGAACATGTTGAGCGAAGGGTCGAGGGTGCCGGATTGCAGACGGCCAATAAGAGAGAGCAACGATAGATCTCTACGTTGTTCGTCGGCCACATGAATGAAGTCTCGTATTGCTAAGACGTAGGTGTCGGGGTCTGTTTCAGTGGAGTCGGATGGTTCGACGGGGTGGCGGGATAGGCAGTCGGTGTCATTGTGTAACTTGCCAGATTTGTACACTACCGAGAACGTGTACTCATGTAATCGTAATGCCCAACGGCCGAGCTCAGGTTAACGACCTTTATCAACGCATGCAACGCTTAAAAGCGATGCTTAGCAAAACAAACAACAATACACAGGCAGGGCCGCAAAGCGGAACGATAGGCTTACAGCCCGCCATCTCCATCCCTTCCTCTCCCCCTCAAGAACCACCACACCCTCCTCGCTCCCTGGTACGCTCTCGGCAGCGGCAGGCCAGTCAAGTGTAATCACCCTCGAAAGCATTCATGCTACGATGCAGCAGATGCTTTACCAGATGGGCGAATTAAACAATAATGTCAAGGAGAACACAATTAGCAGTGATGACCTTGAAAGAAGAATACGCAACGTTGAGTTTGGCTCGCGCACGCGGGTCGACGACGAGAACAGCAACTCAAGGCGTACAGGCGCATAAACAGCACGGGTGACGTCAGCGACGCTGACAACTGCGACGGCGGTGGCATGAATGTCAGCATTGGCTACAATTGTGGCACTTTCAATAAGAAGGCAAGTTCGCTCCAGCTCTACATCCAAAATCACTCATACCCTCCCCCCCCCCCCCCCCCCCCCCCCGACGTCTTCTGCCAGAAGATCGGGGACTAGCCGATCAAGCTAGGAGGTTACTACGTAATTAAACACATGGGATCACCGGGGCTCGCGGTTTTAGATCACAAAACGGTGACGGCCGTGGGACAACATTATAAACATCACGACATTAATCACGTGCTAGTGGAAGTCCTCCCGTAGAACAGTGGTAGACGTAGCAGTTTCATCCTGAATTTGTAAAGTCCGCCGGGGGCTCCGAAGGACGACTTACGCAACATCATTTACGACAGCGCGAGAGTCACTGGCTGCAACCAGCGGGCAGTGATTGGAGACATGAACGCTAGACACGTTTTGGGGCTACCAACAAGACACGCAGACGGGGAGGTCGCTCCACGATGCGCTTGACAAAACGTGCCATGAATTGATAACCAACCTCCTCCAACCAACACGAGTAGTCAACAGTGTTAGTCGAGACACGTTTCGGGATCTGTAATTTGTCAAAACGTAAGGGAGTACTCATGGACTTGCCTGGGCGAAACACTGGGCAACCATCACTACCTCCTCAGCATCCGTTATCCACCCCGAAAGTCGACTGAACAATTGGCGAAATTAGGCTCACGGACTGGGAGGCGCATAGGCCTCTCGCCCGAAAGCAATATAACGGACATAGCGGAGGGGATGCAGCACCTCTGGGACGCCCACATCCAAACCACCAAACCCATCCAGTGTGCGGTCGAGACGCCCAGGGTCCACCGCTGGCTGTGGGAAGCTCGTGAGGGCCTCCTCAAATGATGGAAGCGACTGCGGTTAAACTAGAAGCTCTGTATCCGAATCGAGCATATAACAGAAGAAGCCAGAAATTACGCGGCCGAGATGACGAAGCAGAATTCGGCACAGTTTTGCACCGCGCTCAAGGGTACCCTGAGTAAGGCGCAGACGTGGGCCACGCTGTGTAGCCTGATCTAGCCCGACAAGGCCAAATCGACTAGTCGGACGCTTCAAAAATCGCTCACAAATTCCCCAGTAACGACCAGGATCTGAGTGACAACTTAAAAAAAATTAGCAGTGGCTTAGCTCGGCTATGCCAGGATATACGTAGCGTTCGGCCACATCGTTCAGAACTGGTAGACCTGGTGGCATGGGCTGGTAACGATACCCATTGGTAACACTAAAGAGAGCAATCTTCTGCTTAACGAGAAAGTTCTTGCACGTTGTACAAACCCACGCCACGGTTTCACCCCACTCAGGCAGCGCCGCTAAACTCAACGTTTCACGCATGGTACTACTTACCGGCGTCAAGTCTTTCATGTGCCACAGTCTTTCACACACGTCGCACACATATCCAAACGGGTTCTTTACGAAGTCCGTCTAGAAGGACCGAGTCGCACTGGCGCTTTCGCTAAATTTCACGGCGAGCCTTGACGTCATCGACGGCGTCTTGTTGTTGCTGCTGCTGAGATTGTCGGGCACGTCGCTCAGCCTCCTGGCGACGCCACTTTGCTAGACGTTCCTCCCTTTTCTCCTGTGTCTCCGCACCACGCCTTCTTCTGTTCGTTCTTCCTACGCTCAACCGCTAATTGCCAGGCAAATACTTCGGGATCCGATGAGTTAAACGTCTCCGCTTTTCTGCGCCGCTGAGCAGCAATTTCACTCTCCTTCTTCATGGCTATGCCACACTGGCAAATGCCCAGCGCAAACGCCGGGCAAACGCCCGGCGCGCCAGTTGTGTGCCGTCACTGCTCCTCGCGCATGCGCAGCACGGCCCTCCTGGAGCCACGCGAAACTGCTCAACCTCGGCCAGTGTAGCTCACGCTACAAAACCTGATGCCTGGGTAGCGAGCCAATGCGACCCTACCTCCTAAGGTACGAAGGGGAAGTAAGACCAGAACTGGACGCTCCGATCACGGAGGATGACGTGTGCCTCACATCGCAACGCTGCTCCCGAAGCAGACGAAATTGCCAATGCCATGATTAGAAACCGGAGCCCGATGCACATCCGGGACATGACCGAATACGTAAACCAGGGGTGTAGCCAGACATTTCTTTCGGGGGGGGGGGGGTTCACCGACCCAACCGGGGGGGGGGGGGTTCACCGACCCAACCGGGCGGGGGGGGGGGGGGAGTGACCCCTCCATGTTAGGTGATCGATAATAAATATTGGTAGTTTGAACAGACTCTATACATGTATATAAAAGACATGGGACCTCCCCTGGCTCCTCACGTGCGCGTGTGCTTGTGAGGAAATTACGTAAAAAGTAATCTAAGCGCAGTAAAATACAGTAAGTACGACAGGTACAGTGGGCGTTTGGAGCAACGGCCTCTCATCGCACCACTGAATGGACCAGTCTTCTAAAACGCATAATTGCGACGACCCGCCCGATCGGAGAATACATCGTTTAATCGCTGATCTCTCTTAAGCGCAGATGGCGTCGTCCTCGTCAGGGTGAAGTGGGTTTCACAAGTCAAGGACGGCTATACACGTGAAATGCACGTGTGACCAGGCTACACCGGCTCCCATAGCAATAGCTTGTTCGCTGCGGCTTTGCGCTAGAAAACTTAAATATGCGCAAAACCGCGTAATGCTTTTTTTATGCTTTCGTCACGCAGCTCCCTGTTGCATTTCCTGCGGCAAGGGCATAGGCCACTGTGTCTTCCGCTGTGTGCGACCGTCCAGCCGTCATTTGCCTTTACGTCAACAGATTCAGAATTGTACAGAATATTTCACTGCACAGCATAGATATGGCATGTGTACGCAGTTCGAAAATCGTAGTATGTGCAACTCATTTCTGCTTCACTTACGCCGGCGCGAACAGGAAGCGGCGTCGTACCTCACAGAATCTCGGCCGATCGGTGCACTAGTGATGCAGGAATGAACTCCGGTCTTGTTCAGTGCATAGTGCACATAATGAATTTCTCAGGACGCGTGAACTCCGACGAGAACTGTCAGCGCATGCAACGAGGATTTACTTACGCTGTATTGCGCACAGCAGTAATCCATGCTTGTCGGCTGTCTGTTTCGTGCATTCTGTTGCGAGTCGGTGGAATTTCACTGCTGGCATCAACCCCTTCGTGCGTACATTGCTGGTGTGGGATTCCACAACACAACAGCGACTACCAGCCTTCCGTAGGGGCGCAATCGCAAACAAGAGACGTTTCACGCGCAGACTATTGCGCGAGCGTGACCCCTGAAGGGAAACTGCGGAAATGTATACCCGCGAACCTTTCCGCCAGGGGAGAAACGAATGCTTGTGTTTAAGGCGAAACTGTATATGTATAGTCGGTAAAGTTCTCTTTTCTCGCATCCAGTGTGACCAGCCGAACTCTGCCGAGTGCGTCGCTTCCTCGCAATGCGAAGTCGCCCCCTTGAAATACGCTGCCTACAGGTACTGCTGGGTAGTTCGTGTTCTGTGTTCATCAGCCCCCTTTTTATAAGAAAATCAAGCAAGAAAGTTAAGTGAAATTATTCCAGGATTTAGATTTTTCGAAAAGTCTTAAAAACACCGTTCTTAATTGTGTATTGTTGGGGTTTAACGTCCCAAAACCACGATATGATTATGAAAGACGCCGTAGTGGAGGGTTCCGGAAATTTAGACGACCTGGGGTCTTTGACGTGCGCCTAAATCTAAGTAAACGGGCTTCGCGCATTTTCGCCCCTATCTAAAATGCGGCAGCCGCATTTGTTGCTTCATTTGTTGCGCATTCTCGCCCAAAACCTCACAGAGTGCCAAAGCCTTCGCAAACACCGCGACACGTTTTTACGTATGCAGACATGATTAACTGTAAATTACCAACCCAAACGAAAGCGCCCAGGAATGACATTGTGATAGTAGCACCGGTTTCTTGAATCATGTCAGCGCGCAGTGACAGGAAAAAAGGGTGGGTAAGGGGGGGGGGATGTCGCGCAAGAAATTTCGGGGGGGGGGGAGAGGGTTTGAAACCCCCCAAGCCCACCCGCCCCTTGGCTACGCCCCTCACCTCAGTGAAGGATTCTGGAACAAGGGAAATATACCGAACGAGTGGAAACACGCGGGAATCATGACCATTCCCAAGCCCGGCAAAAAGCCCGCGATCGACGCCCTGCGTCCCATCTCGCTGACTTCTTGCCTCGGCAAGCTGTATGATAGGGTCATCGAAGCCCGCCTCGAACACTACATATAGGACGGTGACCTTTTCCCGCACAGCATGCTAGGCTTCAGGCCTGGACTCTCTACTCAAGATGCTTTCTTAATCCTAAGGGAAGAGGGCCGGGAGATCACAGAAAGCAATAAGACTAGAATTCGTTTTTTTGGATCAAGAGCAACCTGAAAGCCTCCCACGCCATCCAAACCCCAAGGTCTACCACCAACCAGATCTCGCGGATTATCAAACGAATAACAAGAAGCCGCAAGGGCATGAGAGAAGAGGACACGCTGCGCCTCGTCCCGACCCTGGCCGACCCTGGTCTGGTGGTCAGCAGAGTAACGTATAGCATGCCGTATCACTACCACTCGCTAAACAAATACGACCAAGAACAAGTCGATGCCATCATCATAGGCACGTACAAAACGGTCCTGAGTCTCCTTGGCACCACCTCAAACGAGAAGTTAGCGGCTCTCGGGATCCACAACACCTTCGCTGAGTGGTCGGACGCGGATATGGCTTCACAAAAGCCAGACTACAGAACACGGTGGCGGGCAGAGCCATCCTCCACCGGACCGGAACGGCAACAGCGCTCCGTGCCCTCGATGGGCAACGATCACTCCCGCCCGAGGTGAGACGCAAGGTCAAGGTGAACTCCATCCCGAAGCACATGAGTCATGAACTCCACAAAGAACGATGCAAGACTATATATATATATATATATATATATATATATATATATATATATATATATAGTTTTCTCATTTTCGCACGTATACGGGATATATATCAAACGAACCGAAACACTCAAGAATTCCACATCCAGAGGTACACATCGAATAAAATGTATATGGGTCCCCCGCGGCGCGATAAAAACATAGATTGTTTTGCAATAATTACATAATATATAATAATTATGTAATATAGAAGCCTATGAATTTTCAAAAATGTCAGAACAGTGAGTCAGCATGCTTTCCGTGTTTCTACCTTCAAAGAAATGCAATTTCTAAAATTATCGCCCTAGCCCTTGCAATCTATGTTTTGATAAAGCCATGTGCGGTTCTTCGATGTGTGCCTCTGAATGTTGATACTCTTGATTTTGTTTCCTTGCGCTTAAGTTTGCTTTGTTTTCATTTTCTCTGAAAGCAGGTGGAAACAAACTTCGCAGTAGCGCGTCTCAAGACTAAAGAGACTCTGAAATCCCCTCAAAACAGCTGGAACTTTTACTTTTCTATAGCTGGAACGCTATTCTATAGCGCCGGCTCGTTAATTTTTTGTTGGAACTTTTAGAAAATCTTGTAGGTACCACTGGCGGAAGGTGCGGCAAACAAGTAGGGTCTTTAATGCTTGTGCTTGTGCTTTTTGTTGGAGCAACCCAAACCATTCAAATGCTCGCCTATGGCTGAATTGGTCCTTTATAAACGTTGTAAGCATTGCAAATGGTTCTGTTTTCGTTTCTTTAATGAGCAAACGAAATCCGAGAAAGGTTAGCTGTGCGTAACAAACAGCCGTCACAATTCCGCTAATTGCATAACAACAGTTAGGACAACTGTCACCACTAATTCATAAACCATTCTACGGTGGCGTTAATTTGGCTACTGACTATCAAAATAACCAGCTGCACGCGCCTAGAGGCGGAACCGTGTAATACATTTACTATGAAAAACAGCATGAAATCAAGTTGTTTTTCTCTCCCTTTTTGTTGCTTGCGGCGGAAGGGGAGGGGGGTGTCCATGTGGCTGTTCTCGTTTCGACATCAAGCCGTACCAACAAATTCCGATCCTTTTGCACTTAGTACCTGTAGCCACTGTTATGACTGACAGCAGAAAGGCAGCAGCGTTTAGAATCTAGCTAAACAGCGAGAAACCGTACAAACGACACAAAAAGATGAAAAGGACACGATGACAAGCACTCAATTCATACTAGTTTTTATTTTCCGAAACGACACATACTTATACGTCGGCACAGCATTCAGGCGTCGATATTCACTTGCAAATAAGGTCGTTAACCAGACGACGATGTCAGCTGTGCTTACCTGTAGCACCATCTGCTGCGATTTTCAAGCATCTGATCATAGAAGGCAATTTTTGTACAAACAGAAACATCGACAACATGCGTCATGACAGATGCACACTACAAAGGACTGCTCCCTTTTGTGGTGCGCACTCACGCACAACCAAACCGAAACCCATGCAACTTTAGGCATTTGTTTCATTCTACTTAAGTGTCCAAACCTTCATCACAATCATCGTAATTGTCGTCATCGTCATTATTAATAACATACGTGTATTTGCTGTCTGTTACAAGACAAATGCTTTTCTCAGTGAAGTGAATTTACCCACCTTGAGTCAGCTAATTCCAATATACTACTACAAATTTCGTAATCTCATTACAGCAGCGAATTATCTGGTCTTATCTAGGATGATATAAGAAATTGCTATAGAGTGGAAGGAATGCTCTTCAAAGGAAGCGGCCCACCATATTGTGGTGGCCCGAAAGCTCGGCGGCCGCCGGATTGTGTGTAGCGACTGCTGTGCATGGTGATCTTTCCTAGACAAAGTGCCTCTGCAGCGCCTTCGTATGTGTGCAGCCCAATGGCAACGAGCATGATTCAATCCTACATGTTGGATGAACCATGCTTGTGACCCCCAAATTTATGTAGGCCCACCCCCAAATTTTAATTTGGCCCACGTCCAAATTTCAAGCTGGCCTACATGAAAATTTCATGTTGGCAACTCCTCAAATTTCAAGTTGGGCTACCCCAATTTAAAATTAGCCCACCCCAAATTTCAAGTTGGCCCACTGCCAATTTTGAGTTAGCCTACCCCTAATTTAGGTTGGCCACTCCCCAAATGTCTAGTTGAGGAGTCAGAAAAGATGAAAATACACAAGAGAGCTAATGACGTCGCTCTATATTACGCTACTAGCTCAATGTAACCTCGTGGAAGGTGACGTAATCTGTTCGGGCCTAGTTAATTTTTTTAACACTGGAGATATGGGTTACATTATATCCTAAAAATGTCATTGACTTAGCATGTATCAAGAACCTGTATTGAACCACAACCATTGAAATACAAAAAATACATTTGAAGTTGGGCCACCCCCAATTGTCAAGTTGGTTCATCCCCCAATTTCAGTTGGCCCACCCTAATTTCAAGTTGGCCCAGCCTCAATTTCATGTTGGCCCCCTCCCAAATTTCAAGTTGGCCCACCCCCAAATTTCAAACTTGCCCATTCCGAAATTTCAGTTAGCCCACCCCCAGAATTAAAGTCGGCCCTCCCCCAATTTAATGTTGGCCCATACTCAGGTTTCTTTTTTTCAAGAGGTACATTGAGAAGTGCAATTTAAACTGTATTGGTAAATTACCCTAATTCAATATTACAATATCCACTCTTGCCGTGAAACTTGGGGGGCTTGAGGAGTCAGAAAAGATGCAAATACACAAGACAGCTAATGACGTCGCTCTATATTACCCTACTAGCTCAATGTAACCTCGTGGAATGTAACGCAATCTGTTCGGGCGTAGTTAATTTTTTTAACATTGGAGATATGGGTTACATTATATCCTAAAAAAGTAATCGACTTAGCATGTATCAAGAACCTGTATATTGAACCACAACCATTGAAATAAAAAAAATGCTTTGCAATCTATGCTTGACATCACATTGACGTACCGGCCCTTGGGTTCCGGCTCAAAATAAAAAAAAAACTTCATTTTGTTTGCCGATAATCAAACTGTTATCCCAAAATTAACGAAAATAGAACATGCAAAAATACTTTATCAGATGAAGCTGATAAAATGTTTCTTTTCAGTGGCCCTTTAAGTTACAGCCCTAGGGGGTACACTTGCATCATGATGTGTTCGGTGTGGCGGTGAGAAAGCGCTACTGTTTGCTACGAAAATACCTGCAAGATACACGAGGGACAACCAGATTGACAAAGTTTCGTGGTACTCTTAAGCATAAGGATGTTTTAGGTCATTGCCCCATTGACTCTGGTCCAGAGAAAACACAGCCAAAGTATCAATGACTAAATGTGATAGCACTTCACCTTAGTACAACTGCGTTTGTTTATTGCACCTTGCTTTTACTCACGTTTTTTTAAGAAGGATGCAGTGATTTGCCATGCAATTGGAAGCCCTGAACAGCGCTACGGGGCCCCAAAGGGATTCGAGGTCCTCTGGCGACACGGTTGTCCCTGCTATCCGAACGACTGCTGTCATCGTCCGAGTAGCAAAGCACGCGCACTGCGCAGACTCCGCGAAGGCCCATTCGGTACACGCCGTTTACGCACTGACAGCCGGTATTGTTGTTCACGCTGCACACGGTGGTACCATTGCCAGGGCACGAGCACGGAACGCACACTTCACCGTAATCGCCCCCTGCACAGCATGACAGAGAATCTCTGCTGTGCCACGTTTGCCCCGCACAATTGAGGAGACGTGACAAATTGGCAGTCTGTTGTCTGATCAGAAATCCGAAAAGCAATGACAACAAGGAATATTGTTCTCTCGACATGGTAGCTTCAGGGCTAAAAAGATCAAAATGCTAGAGACGTTTTTGTTGCATTATGAGGGTAGCTTCTTTGATCACAAACGTTAGTTATGCTCGAGAGGGATATCGCAAGCTCCAACCTTTTTATGTGTGTTCTTGATCTGCGCTTGCATAAAGCGTATTTCTTTTTGTTTATTTAAAAATGATTGTTAGCCGGCCTTGTGGGGGTACGACTTTTGTAAACTACTAAAATACGGGACATTTATTTGGTATTTCGAACAAAATTTATAAGCTTACTTCAATACATTTGTATCTGTCTGTCAGCCTCTTTGCACCGCTCTTAAATGAAGGAAAGATAGTCAATTTATAGGGTGCTAGGCAAAATCTAACCCTCGTCACAGGGGCTCCTCAAGTGCAGCAGCGCTATGCTACAGTGCTGTGCCACGAATGCCTGCGGACAGCGAGGTATTATTCCTCAACATTAGCACCAACTGGCACTGTACTTATCTTGGAGGGCAAGCAAAAGGAGAGTGGCTTCGAGGGCCCACCGCAAGATGGGACGCGTCTTAAAGGAAGCGCCCAAAAGGAGTCCGGTTGCAGTACATGGCTCGAACGTGACGCGTTTCGGCGGTGGCAATATGGTGTAGCTACGTTCGTTGAATGCTACTCACATTAACGTCGACAGTAATTGTAAAATTGGTTCAACCTGGATTTTTTCAACATGTTGTAAGGGTATTTTACCTTTTCAATCTCACTTGCAGTCGAAAAGTGCGAAATAGTAGTTTGTGCCGTTATCGAAGATTGCATCGTGTTGGCGCTATTGTAGATTAAAGTGACCAAAGCTTTCTTGACAATGCGCATTAGGGAATTATTTCTCCTTCTCGTCACAATATTGCAGTGTGCTGCATAGTACGAAATACCTGTAACCACATAGAATAGCCCACTGTATTAAAATGAGATATTTGAGAAGTTCATGCGACCTCCATGTGGTCGTGTAAGATTGTTATTCACATTGAACTCAATTGTGACTGTCATCGTATAGGATTTCGGAATTCTAAGATTACTAGGTTGGTAAAAGGTGGCAAGGATTCTAGGCTTCTGGGATAGACAGCATCATAACAATACGTTTTAGAGAAATGCTACAGTATTGAGCTACAAAACCTGACGTCTCACGATATACAAGCTTTCCTTTTTTTTGCTTTTACTTTGAAGACCAAGCGCCAGCATAGTGCTAAAGAAGGAAATGAGAAGTTCATGTGCGACTGGTGTCAAAAGCAAGACAGATGCATTAAAAATAACCTTTTTGAACATTGGTGAACATGAATATTATGCTTTTACTTGTTTCTGAGAGGGACATAAATATATATAAAAAAGAAAACAAGTTCTTACGTGGTCCAAGTTGCAACGCTAGAATGGAAGCAACAGGTACGGCAATAATGGGGATGAAATCATTCATTTTGACATCAGCTGAACTTTGTAGATAGCGCGGTAGTTGTCGAACTTCAGATTATGCTCTGTGAGAGCGTATACGTTCTGTCAAGCGTATATGTGAAGCGTAACTCTTATGCACACGTGTCCGCGAATGCACTTTTCGTACGAGCGGTATGTCAGAAAAAAACCATCTGCTCATACTCCCACTTTCTAATTTTGAGAGCAGGAAGCTCCAGCTGTTTCAGCCTCATTAAAGGCCAAAGAGAAATAGCCGCTCACAAATGCCTGCTCATGCTACAAGACAAAGGTGTTTGCGGTTTCATTAGACAGTGTTAGAATAGCGTTGGCAACCAAACGTAAACGCATTACGTAAGCAAATAAATACCGTCGTCCTTACTGCGCATGCTCCGAATGTTATTGGGTTTCGGTGGTTCACGTTCGCCATGATAACATACGCTATTTACCGAGTTTAACGTTCGTAATGTTTACGGACGCTAAGAAATAGCGTTCTCAAACATGGCGGCACCCATGGCTCCAGCTTGATCATGGATTATCGTCATTGCTATGCTCTCACTCGCGTTGATCGCCAGTAACTATTCAAATGAGCTTTTGCTTTCTCTGAACTCACCTAAAATGTTGGTTATGAGAGCATACCGCGTCCAATTTCTGAGATCGTTTGGAGATTCCGGCGCCCGTAAGCATAACGAGACGCGTTATGTATTTTCTTGGCTTGGGTACGTTTGTCAAGAGGCACCAGATGGCGCCTTGATTTATACAATGGTTTTATAACGTGTTCCTTGTGTGTGCGTTCCCGTACGGTAAGCTAAAAGTATACAAAGGACGCGCACCATTACGACCGGCAAAGGTGATTACGTTTAATGTACATAAAGCGGCAAACGATATTTTAAAACTGTCTATTGCTTTCTATTTGTGCGTTATCAAGGAACAGTCCACCAAAGAAGAGGAGAGCGGGGGTCGTGCAACGTCAGCAATGCAATGCCGAATGTCCTTACTGAAAATTCGTGCGAATGAACTTGTTCTCATTTTGCTTCTACATGGTCTATAAGTTTACAAGTATCGCAGTTTGTACAACGTTATTGAGATTAACGCAGTATCTATGCAGAAAAACGCCGTGCGAGAAGCTCGAGCGTGACGCTCAACCTTGTTATCGCTGTCAACGCCTCGTCTTCACGAAACTGCTGATTGTTTTACATGTGGCAATACTTTGTATTGACAACATCAGATGCCCTGCGTGAAATTTGTAACCAAGCCTTTGCTTCTGTCGGACTTTACATGTTAGCTATACACTTGCTCTGTCAATAAAGTTTTTTTGCAACGTTTTAATGTTCCTGCACATTTATTGTAATGCATTCAGATACATCACCTAAGCAATGACAATTTAAAGGCACGTACACTGAGTTTCTTCCACAGAGATATAGAGAGCAGTACACAGACGTCCAACGAGAATGAGTTTTGAGATCGTATGTTGATTTACCTTATTCTAGGCTTCACAGACAGTAAAATAAAAAAGGAGCACGCCGGAACAGGCGCAGCAGTCGACATTGTAGAATTAGAATCCCTGCCCATGTAAGAAGGTGTTTCAGGAAATGCATGACACATTAAGTATATGGAAGGTGCAAAAACTAAGCAATTTTCTTGGGGTTGTTTTTATCACAGGGGCTTATATTTTAGAACGACTTGAGGTAGGCTTAGGCAAGCAATTATGGCAAAAGAGAACAATAACTTTTTAGCGGAAACAGATATGTAATTCAACCCAATTCAAAATGGGAGAGCGTCATCCAATGAGTGTATAATCGTTTCCAGAAAAAAAAAAACGTTCACGCTCCTAATTTTTGCAGCTTAACCAATTCCGGTCTGTTCCACCAAGGAAATTGAAAGTGAACTGCTGGAGAGTGTAGGAGCCACGTCCTTAGCCAATTAGTGACAGGAGTGTTCACGCGTCAGTGTCGGACGAGCTTGAATTGAACGAGTTTCAGGATTGCGAAGGACCCTTGCTTTATTCTCGTCTGACGGTGTGGCGTAAACAGCATCGTCAATAATTGACGTCGTCTGAGGGCGTGACACTTGCGCTTTTCGGCAGTTCTCTTTCCGCCTTCCGGATGAAATTTGCCGGACCTTCTCACACCAAAGAAATCAATAGCGTCCCGTTCTTGCCAGGAAATTGGATATGAAATATTCGGACTCGATTGGTGTATCGCAGTATATTTGATGCTCTCTGACATTGTGAGCTTAAATAGTAAGTAATCCAGTTTAAAAATACATATCAAATTGCTACGTCGAGTGCAATATATACCTCAGTGTTTTTCTTTCACATACTTTCTGGTCCGAAGGCATTACAGTGTTGAAATTCATCCTCATCCTGCGCAGTCAAGTGAATTTTTTCCCTGCTATTTTGGAGCAATTTCAGCCACATTTGCTCAGGCAACACGCAGAATTTACCGAGTGTATTCTAATCTGTTAGGTAACTTATAAAAACAACACTAGGGGATGCTCCAAGTACGAACTCTATGGGAAATTTGCTGTGACAAAGAAATTTTCCAGTTTTTCCTCACGGGTCACTGAGTGCCTGAAATGAATGAATCAATACTGAAATAAACAAACTATTTTATAAATACTGCATGAAAATGTGTTATGTTAGAATGAGCTGGTATAAACAAATTTTTTTATGCCAAGATGGCTTGTCGATCGTGAAGTCTCTGTACAAACCGCGACACTCATATGTTCCATGCATTCTCGTCGTATTGGTTTCATCGGGTACGATTAAAAACGAGGTTTTCCAGTGTGAAGTCTCGTTACATCGAAACTAAATTCTGTCGGCTGGCTAAAATAAGCACTAGGCATGTTCTTTCTGAGAATCGCTCTAGTAGTTAAGTATTAGCGGAAATATCCCTACCAAATAGAATGAGCCGGCTCGTACGCTTTTGTTGGGCAGCCTCCAGCAGAAAATGTGCATTCAGCCGCTTTTCGTCACGTGCTTGTTATAACGTTGATCGTGAATATGAGTACCCTTACAAACGAGATTGTGTGACGCAACTTTGAGATATGTTTCCTCAGTGGAGTCCTGCTTCTTAATCTCTGTGACTGTTATCATATCGACGGAGGCAGTTATTCATATGAAATCCCTGAGACTAGCACCAACTTCAATTCATGTCTGTATGAACTTATACAGAATCTTAAGCGCTTGAATCGATAATTTTCCTAAAGCCTACCTTGCGCAATGTCACTGACAGGCAATGGCTTTAGGGACAACTTTTAATTAGGAATGAATTAAAAAATAACATAACTTCAGGAATATTTTATATGATCGTTCCTTGAATAATCGCTGGCTTTTATTTCACAATTGAAGTATCCACCATCAAGTATAATCAGCAATTATCAAAGGTTTGCTCAAGTGGCGTTATTGGTTTGTTTCCCTGTCACAAGCATTTCGGGTTTCCATATTGAATGAACAATAGATATCAAGCAGCTGTTAACCAGTTTTCTTTATTAAACATTATCAATTTTGAAACCAACAATGCTTGCACACCAGCTAGAACCTCAATTTATTCAGAACCTAAATCACAATTTTTTCTGCCGTGTTCAGCATTGGTAGTCGAAGGAGATTAACGTAAAGATGCAGAAAAGGAGATCGTACTGAGCCAGATACTATTCGAAGAAAGAGCGCACTTTTCGGGCGAGAACTAAGCTTGCGATCAGATGCTTGTTTTCATGGAATAAATAATATGTGAATAAACAGACGTCGTACAAGGAGGAAAGCGGTGTCTTGATGAAGTCATCGCTGATTAAGACCTCAAGCAACGCAAAGCGCTGCAAGCTGTAACATTATGCGCTGTTGAAGCCACCCACGTACCCACGTAGTTAGAAAAGAACAGAAAGAGGAACCGAAAAGAAATAGAAAACGTTCATTTCTTTCACTCTTTCGTAGAAGTAATATAACCGCATTGCGTAGCAGGTGACGGATTGCTGGGGCACGCGGAAAACGGCCTTCCTTCTACCACTCAGGCTTGGCTGAGAGAAAGGCAGCTGTTTTCTGGCTAGCGCGTGACTTGGATGTGGATCGCCTTACAACACGTCTGGTTAAAAAGCGCGTTGTTTCAGTCGCATTCTGAGCGACCGTTTGGCTGAAGGCCGCTGGCACTGCTAATCGCTCTTGCGAATCGTATATAGTTTACAATGAATGCTGTTGTGGCAATTTTTCTTGTTCATTATTACGTTATTCACGTGCTCGCGATTCCCTTGAATGAAACAGGTAAGACCTTTGACATCTCGTCTTTGAACTTGTAGGAGCGAAAATAAACCTGCGCGTTTAAATAGTTCGTCTCATGATGAGTTTGGCTTTTATGAATGCGACAATCACTGTGAAGCCTGAATCCTTTCAGACGCAAATTAATTCCGTTAATTGAAAACTTACATTCACTGCATTTCATACATCTTCAGAACCATAAAAACCGTACAGATGCAGAATAGATGGAGAATTTTCAATTCTTAAGTGAGTTTCGCCATGTTTACAAACATGGACGCAATGCCGAAACTCACTACAGGAACATCGGATATGAGAAGATCAACTATTTCATGTCTAGCAGGCTTGAGAAGCTCCTATCCAGCCATTTAGAAATTACGTCGAGTGCGTCACATTGTTAAAAACAGTGGAAGAAGTGAACCCGCTACATACAACGACGTACTCACACTGAGCAGAGATACGCAACCGTTTGCCTTCCTATTCGTTTTGCTAAAACGTTGTGCACTTGTCGATTGGTAAGCAATGAAACTGTGCCTATGTACGGTTCATAAAATTCACGGCATACAATACTAATCACGGTAGCTAACAAGGACACCTGTCGTGAGAATGGTGGGAAAATTGCACCGACGAAAATTTGTGTGCTAAACCACAGGGCGTAAGGTTCCAGGTGCCTGACATTTAAACGAGAATGTGTTTTATGCGGAGCTCCATCAAAACCTGTCCCATGTGCGTACGTCAGACAACCATCACAAGGGAAATCCATGAGATGACGATACTTTGCGGTTTTGTGCCTAACGAATTGTTAGAAACGTAAGCACAGAAAAATGAGGAAGGTACGCATAGTTAAATCAATTGTGTTGATGAAGACGCATATTTGTTGCAATAAGGTTATTTAGGTATGATGTGTTTATCACTATTCTGCAGAAAAGATGGCTGGCTGCCGGGTCACCTATAAGGGTAGTGAATATGGTAGTGCTTGGAAGTGTCTTGCGGTCTAACCCAGTCGGCGCCTAGGCGCGACCGCATTCCTGGCGCGTTCATGGCGCTTTTTTCGAAGGCAACCTTCGGCAACTGTCGACGCTCGGTGGCGCCGTGTGGCGGCGGCTGACCTTTGAACATGTGTATGGGCAGGCGATGGTGCCGTAGCTCTAACGACACAGTTTCGCCACAAACACACTTACCGACACGTAGGCTGTACCTATGACGCATCACGGGTGCAGTTTGCGCTGCGTAGCAACACTGGCCTCGCGTGCTTGCTATCGCTGCCATTGCTTCGCCCCTCGAGCGAAACTGTTGTTTATAAAAGACTGCACATTTATGGCCTTGTCTTTTTGAAGGTACAACGAGGCCCCCACTGCTTTTTTGTAGCACACGCTTCACTTTTAATGATCAATTTCCCTCGATAATAAGCTTCAGTCACTAATAACAATTCATTGGGTAACATTTAAAGCAGTGTTTAAAACAAAACATTCTCAATAGAGATGCTGTAGAACTTATTCAGAAATATCCAGTTAATTTACTTTTAGATAATTTCCGTGGTTTTAACTTTTCTGGGCTGTAAAGAAAGTGCACGACATCTGAAAATGTACCACATGACTAGGTCCTTGCCCACTGTGATAATATTGCCCTCAAACCGGCTACCAAAAGATAATGCATGCTTCATGCAGACTAAACGCAATATTAAGCCACACACAGAACTTGGAGGCGATGGCCACACCAGTCGTCTCCGGTGGATTGTCAGCCACCGCCAAAATCGCCTTGCGCTTTACGCAATCTGTCAACGGCAAACACGCTGACATAGCTTCCTGACTTGCCACGCACTATTTAGAGCATATGCAGTGGCTTAATTTGTGCTCTAAAGGACCCTAATAAAGTTTTTCATCCATAATCCATCCATCCATCATTTGTGCTTGATTGGTTGTACAGTCAAGCTCGTTACATCTCAGTTCCCTAAAGCCTATTCATGTGTTTAGTCTGCCTGCAAATTGATGCCGGCAAAGTGCGCAATAGCGAAGCCAGTATGTTTGAAATGCTGCGCGCTTTCTTTGGAGCTTGAGAAAATTAAAACCATGACAGCTACATTTCTAGAAATAAACTATTGGCATATTGCGCAATAGATTCTGCAAATCTACTATGAAAGTTTCGGGCTTACTTTTATGCGTTAAAAGAGTGCAATAATAATATTGATAATTAGTCATTTAAGCTCATATTCGAAATGGTCCTAATTGCTTCAGAGTATTGTGAACAATTCTATGCTGGTTGCATTCTCGCAGCGCAAACGCTGAATGTGTAAGACTCGGCACAAGTTAGCTGAAACACCCTGTGTGTTTGAGCCGTAGAGCAGATGAAGACAACGGTGTGCATATTACAAAGAGAAGCCTGATGTTTAAAACATCGCTGTGTCCGCAGTGAAAGCCTTATTATGTAGCAGTAAATGAGATCAAAGCTGGACGACTCACAAAGTATGCTAATATAGACACTGTTGAAATTACATTGACCAAGCCGTTAGGGTATAATAAAAGCAAATGCATCGAATGCGACTTACACGTTGTACATTGTACAAACGCTGCAGATTGGGTGGACGTGATCAGATGTACTTTTATTTAGAGAAGTTTGCAGTCATTACGCGATAAAACAGGTGCACGATGACAGAGACCAGCCCTGCTTCTCATTTCCATTCGTCATGCAGCGATTGCGGAAAATCGTCAGGAGAAAACATCTGCGGTCCAGCTAATTGTCGTTTGTGCTGCAACAGTGCGAAATACCTTGGAATGACGTGCAGGACCTCTCAGGCAGTACAACACGACGATAAAAGCAAACCGAGAGGACCTAGCAATTTTATTTCAGCTCACAACATGTGGGTGTCCACTAAAGGGCACATTTAACGCTAAAGCGACTAAATACCGACAGGCAGCAAAACGACGACGTCGGGGCTGTTAGATACTCACGAATGTTTAGTACTTGTCCATATGGTGTTTACAACATTGTAATGGGCAAAAGCACCAACTCAGCAGTAAGCAGGACATTACGCAAAGCCGTGATTTTCTGACCTCCACGTGCAACGTATCCAACATTTTCCTGCTCATAGTAACAGTGCGCACAAAGAAGAACACAGGACTGGAAGGAACGACGCAGACAGAGCACTAAGTTCCAGCGTGTGGCTCATTTCTCCAAGCGGTACATGTATATTTCAATCTTGCGTTCATCTTTGTGCGCTAAAAAAAGTTGTTACTGCAGTGTGGATTACCAACATGCCCAAGCATATGCTCTTTCAAGTTTCCCTGCTCACTTTGCAGTTGGCGAGCCAGTGGCGCACCTGACGGAAGTCTGCGCACAGTGCAAGTGCTCCTCTCACGACGTGGTCTCGTGCCGGGTGAACCCCACGACCGGCTGTTACTGCGTGAGGGGGATGTACCGACTCGGCGAAGATGGAAAGTGCATGGAGCGTGCGCTGTGCGAGCGTCGTTTCTGATCACAATACAAAACTACACTCCTTCAACCCACATGTCCCGTGTTGTGGAGACGAGTCCAGTTACCACGTCTACAACTTGTACTGCGGAATTGACAGGAAGACAACTTGAAACTACAAGGGCTAGGCTTGTAGCACCAATAAATTGGCCGAGCGGTTGAGGACAACGGATAATGTGCTACGAGAAGGCTCTGCCCAGAGAATCACAAAGAACTACACGAAATGGTACCAAAAACATAGGGGAATGTAGCAAAACGTGCACTGCAATTGTAACGACAGCACATGCGAATATTTAACGCCTAATTCCGGTGAAGGCCAGGGCCTCGGGGAGCTGCGGGGCTTACTTCACCGTGCGACACTACCATGACCAGTGATATCGTTCTTGAAGTTTTGTTGCAGCCAATCAGCCACAAATAAACCACTGGAAAAATTGAATTGTCTTCAGATATCTTCGCTGTGACATCAACGCTAATGCAGTGTTGTTATTTGGGCGCACTGTGAAATGTTCCATTCGTCATGAATGCACCACTGCAGGGGTAAATGCTCCTTCTCTGCTAAATCCGGAATTCCTTGTTCTTTTGCCCAACAAACAATTTCGAATATTGTAGAGGAACACGCAGTCACATAAGGGTTCAAGTATCGTGATGAACATGAAGCATGCCGGGGATACTGGCCGCTTCAAATTGAACTGACTGTTAAAGCAACTTTGAGGTTTTGCTGCTGTCTCCCCGTCGCATTTAAAAGTTATTCTTTAGTGTGTCTGTTGGTACTATTACATGCAGAGACATAATAGTATTCTATCTATCAGTACGCATCGCTGGTGCAGAAAGCAACGAGGGCGTTGCTAGAGTTCTTGAAGTCGACAGGTCCTTGCGAATATTTTTTGACTTTGCGTGCAGCTTCAACTGTACTCGTAACTATAGCTCTATTCGCCTTTTTCTGTCTTTTAATTCTTCTATCCCCACCTCCCCTGCGCAGGGTAACAAACCGGACATGCGTCTGGTAAACCTCCCCGCCTTTCCTTGCTTTTCTCTCTCTCTCTTCGCTATCAGTGGGAATGACGAGTCAACAATTTTAAGAATACCAAGCCGCGCAATTTTGCAGCTGCCGGACGGCACAAGAGGCACTAGCACACCGCGAAGTGCAACAGCGACCTTCGGAAATCTTTTAGCTCGCAGTTATTCGTCGTTCCTTTTGCTATATCTAGCCAAACCCGAGTTTAACAGAACTTTGGACTTTGAACTTTATTAGCATCATGCAGTTGCTTTACATGATGCGGGAGGCCCACCAGAAAAGACGGTCGTGAATGACAGCTTGACAGAGCCGCAGGCACCCCTTTACTGACAGAAAGGTGGCGTACAAAAAGCGACAAAGTCCGTAATATAATACACATATTACATAATTAATATATACATAATACTCAAGCTATACGGGTCAAACGAACTCCGGCAGCAGCCAGGAAGAACCGCTCGGATGAGATGTTTTATTCGTCTTTGAATGTCCTTCTCGTAATCCGGATGCCCTGAGAGTGCTTAACCTGCAATTCACATTTGCACAGCAGCCGACGCCGATTGGCCTATTCTTGGTCACGTGCTGGGCTATCGAACATCACTGTACATCTCTCTATCATAATCCATAGTTCTATCCCTCAGTCGTTGCTCGTATAAGATATAATTTTATACCTTATATTGTATAAGGCGATTTATAAGTTATCTCCATACTTCATTAAGAAGGCAACGTCATCTTTCAAACAACAAGTTGCTACGATATTTCGCTTTGATCCGAAACTACTAATTCTTTCCATTCTAACACTATAATGACATAAATCTGTGAAAAGTTCAAAATACCGAAAGTAACAAACCGTTAGAGGCTTGTTTAAGGACGTGCAACTGCTGAGAACACTCGGTGCGCTGAACTTGTCGGGAGTAACATGAAATTTTATTTTCAGGGATTCTGTGTCAGTTGTCGGTTAGAAGCAGCGCCACCGAAAAGAAGCGACACAGTTTGCCTTGTTAGCCGGTGTCCTATTCGCGCTTTCATCTCTGAAAGAAATGTTGATAATTAGCACGTGCTATGGCCGCTACTGCTTCGTTTTACAGAATATAGGTAGCACTAACCCATCTGCAGCTTCGCCTGCTGGTAACGCAGCTGGCAGTCGACATATCACGTAGCACCCCATGATAACAGACGCACGGAGATCGAGGAACGAGGCAGGCTTGATGCGAAGGGTAAGAACAACGACATTTCATGCAAAATTCTTCAGGGACTGAAAAGCAATAAGGGTTGTATGAGTCTTGGTATTTATTGATTCATTCATTTTGCCACTTATTATGTTACTCTGACAAGGAATGATTGTTCGAATAGGATCAATTATTGAATTCGCTTGTAATAAACGTTGCACGAAAAGCAAAATCGCTTTGATCAATAAGAACATCATAAAGGACACACCAAATTATGCAAGCAGCATACAAAAGAAAAATAAAACTACAGCAGCGAACCTCATTGTGGATAGCGCAAATGCAAGATGATGCGCGATAAACCTGAAAGCACTGATTCCTACTCCGCGCTTACCTTTCTATCAACGCATGACAACTCCAAGATGTACAGATGATGCTTTAGTTAGTAACCTCTCGGAGGCTCTTTAGCCTACCGGATCGCGTTGCTACAGGACTTACTTATTCCGTCTTGTATCCTAAATATTCTCTTCAGCGCTATTCCTACCGTTGACGCTGTGTTGAAAATTGAGGCAGTACCTTGTTTGTTAGCTCTCTCGTTCTCTTGAAACACCCTGTCCATATACACAGAAGCATCGCTACAGTCGCTCTACTGATGTGGCCTTATAGAACTCAGCACTCGGTCATAGCTTTAATATTTCTCCTTCATGACTACCAAGCAACATAAAAACAGGCAGACTGAACTCCAGTTGACATCTGCGTAAAGAGAACTATTCTTGATGCCATTGGATCATGAATTCTGTGTGTGTGCACTTGAAGTGTGGTTTTCCAAGTATAAATATTAGTATTAAAGGGCAGCATGTTATACAAAAAATAATTTATTGGCAGTGAAATATAAAAAGGCTGTATATTATATAGGCATATTTACCTGCAGTACATCATACATATATTATTTACTTAAATTTTCAGTGGTGACACATAGTAGCGTGTTGCACTCGTGCTATTTATGATGCATCGATTTCTTCTAGTGCAACTGCGGGGGAAAAGTGCCAAGAGTCTCAACGCGATGGCTAGCCCGCTCGAAAGGAGGTTCTATGCCACTTGTCGAAGCACGCTTCCGTGGCATTCGGCGTTAGAGGCCAGATACGTACGCCTGGGACACGGTGTAAAAATGTATACTCTTTATACTCCGTTTCAGACATCAGGTGCAACCCAGTGGAGGCTACAAAGATTTTGTGCCGTGGCTGCGTTGGCCCTTGTATATAGTTCGGTGTTTCTTGACCGCAATTGTGCGCAACTGTTTTTTACTATGAAGCTGTTAAGGGCTAGGCTCCAGGAGATCGCGTCCATAGACCGACCGGCGTGTACAACAATTTCGGCTTCATGTGCGTGGTGGTTTGATTCCATGTGTATGGCGGTTTCCTGCCAGTTGTGCCTTAGCACAGGTGTCCGAACGCATGACTAACATAACTCATAGGCAATGACATCAATAACGTCACATGCTCGTCAGTTACGCCCGATTAACGATAATAAAATCATGTGCGGCACATTCAATGGGGGTATGAGCCAGGGATAAGAAAGAAAGTAAAGAAGGAAGGAAGGAAGGAAGGAAGGAAGGAAATAAACAAAGAGAGAAATAAAGAAAGACGGAAGGTAAGATAGAAATCACGTGTGGCTCATACCCGCGTTGGACATCTGGGTATAAGCCACCGAGAGCAGGAGCGGGAGACATCTCACAGGATCCTGACGCTGCCGTGTAGTGTGCCGCGGCTATGGACGCTGTGGTTCATACACTAGTCTTTGACGATGGGGCGGACTTGGCACAGAAAACGCACTACTTTGAGTGGAACACGTTTTAATCCTTACATACACACACACTGTTGTATACGGCTGGTAATGCGTTGTTATATATAACTTTGAGTTTTTTCGTTGTTCTTTTCGGGCTTTTTATGTGCAGCCCATCGCGGCGATCCTCACGTGCATGCCGCTGGCACCCAGCGAAGCATGGGCGGGACGCGCGGAGTGATGCATTTTCGCGACCCAACTTCTTGTGCAGTTTCCACAGCGTTGCATCTTGGGTGCTCTAACGTAAAGCTATTTCAAACTGTTTTTATTCCAACCTCCTGACGTCAAATTTACGTAACCACCGACGCAAGCATCGGGCGGTGAGCCGCAGCGTTGTCTGAACAACCCAATCAAACACTCTCCTCGTTTATGGGAGCTCACCTTTGTTCGCTTTCAAAACGAATAACATTGCCTGCACTGAGAGGTGTTTGTTATCTAATTGGCTGACAAGAGGCGAGGAGCACGCTCTAGTGCAGATGGAGAGGGCCGAGCTAGCACAGTGAAAATAGACAACCGCGTGAAGAGGGTGGTGTTGGCTTTTCCGATTGGTCCGCTTCGCCTTACTTATCTTGCGGTGGCTGGTCGAAAATCACGGCGGCGTGCAACGGAAGGATAAGAATGCCGCTAAAACGGATCCTCAGCAAGGAAGAGTTGGCAGAGCGATGTCGTATACGTGCCGAAAGGGCTCGATAACGTTTTACTGCCACGCAAAAAGTTTATCATGCGCAAATAAATACATGCTCACCGGCTGGTGCGAGTAACGAGGGCCTGAGCGATCGGCGGGCAGCCATATTCTATTCCTTTCGGAACGGGGCAGTCTTTGGCTATTCAGAAAAAAAATTCAGTTTTGTTCGGCATATTAATGCATTTTTTCGCGTACACGTCACTTTGACGTGGTGAATTTTCGTGGTTTTGTGAGGTCGCGTGACAGATAGGGGAAGTGGGCGCAGCCCGAAAACATTGGACTAGTAGCAGAGGGCCAATGGTGAAAAGGCGTCGAATCAGGAATGATTATTTTTCTTTTGTGCGGTTTAATCATGTACAATCAGTGTGTACACGTTATGTCAGATGGGGAGCTATGGCGGTTTTCGTGACGTCCGTGACAGACAGGCGAAGTTGGGAGTGGCCCGAAAATGTTTTGACCAATCGTGGTGGGCTGATTGCAGAATTGGAAAAGAAAAGTTTGGAATAGCTTTAGGTTATAGCGCCCCTGATGTCTGAAACGGAGTATAGGCACTTCTGGCTTTGCTTGCAAGGCGTGATAGACCACATAATGTAACAACGCCGCGCGCCCATCGGTCCAGTGACGGCCGCTGTCACCTATCGGCGGTACGACGCAACTTCAAGAAAGAAAAGGTTTTCAGGCCAAAGCCTTATATACCCCATGAAAGGGAAAATCCGGCAAACGTCCGGTGTTAACATCCGATGGCAAGAAAATGCACGTGACCAAGTGATGACGTCACGATCCCGGCGCTGGCCCTGCTGCGACTCGCACTGCGGGAATCCGACGGTGAACCGCCAAAGTTGTGTCCGTAGCGGAATCGAACCAGGGACCCCTCGCTTCCGAACGTGCGGCGCTAACCACTACGCCACGAAGCGCACATGGACACACGCACCACGATGGCAATAAATACCCAACATTAACGAAAGACTGCGCGTTTCTAACGCGTTTGTGCTAGCGCGTTACGGCCCGTGTAAGAAGCTGGTGTAAGACGCTGTGGCCTCTCCGCCTTGCCCCCGTATTCATAAACGCTGATGGCGTCGGCAAACGTGGTGCACGTTCCGGCATGTGTAAACGGCTGCGTAAGACGCAGTGGCCTCTCCCCCTTACTAGAGAGTACTGCACGTTTCTAACGCGTTTGTGCTAGCGTCCCCTTAAGCGGGAGATGGTGCAATTATAGTGAAGGGCGCTGTTATAAAATAGGAATGACGTCACATATGGCGCGTGTCATTGGTGGAAGTCAATCGTTCGATTTAGTGCGGTGAGACTGGGCGAATTACACGGGAGATTCACGGTTTACCGATGATTCCCTCCGGAGCTTCGCCCACTCATCATCATTCACCCCGTGGATATGCGGTGTTTTTTTTTTTAAAGCAGACGTGGCTACCTACTACTAGGACGACGACTACTACTACTACGACGACCACGACTTCTACTACATACTACAGAGGAGGGACAGACCCACACCCTAAGGAGCTTCGCCCCTAAAAAGTGTGGAGGAAGTCACGTGGTATTTTTTCGCTGCAGCGGCCATGTTCTTGGGCCACAGTGGCGGCTTTGTTATGGTTCTGTGTGTTCGCGCGTGTTGCTCGGTTGGTTTCGTACCATGGCAAAGGCGTTGTGCGAGCAAGTATTGCGTTAGCCTCCGTGTTTTATTCCGCAGTGTCATCTAGACCGTGCTCTCCCAGCTGTTGTTGGGGCCAGGTGGGACTGGAAAAAGTTAAAAAGCGTGAAACGAGCGCGCATGCAACGCTGTACGCCACGTACCACGCCACGGACGAAGGACGACCTGGGAATATATTTGCCGTGTTCGGTTGTTTCATGCTAACGTGTCATCACAGACTGGAACCGCTGTGCTTCAGAATGTGTACGATAAACTCCTTGCACTTCAGTGACAGCTGCGCAGTGTTCCTGTTTTTGACAGTGGACGACATCGTCCGCTGGTTGGCAAAGAACAGGCTGCACTGAGTAACAAATGGACCAACCCCACTTACTGCAGTAATCTTATTCGTGCGCTCGAGGGGCGCAGGGGAGTGAAGGTTGGCGGGTGCGGTGCAAGAGTGAACAAGACTGGACATAAGAACGTACGCCGCTGAGAGCGTAACTCTCACATAGACCAATACAGATCATAAATAAACGTGATTTCAGCAATGCGGTGTGTCCTCAGATTGCTCGAATTTCAATCGTATTACTGTCAGTAGTCGTCGTAAGATTGGTTCAGCCGTAACCTTTTTATTCTAATATTTTATGTTCTATGGTGTCACTTTTTGGTCAGAAAGTTGGCTTTCTTGTTTTTCTTATGGTTGAAGGACTCTGAGCTCTGTACTGCATTCTACAAGATTTTTAACATTGAACGTGGCAGAACTCACTCGAATCACCAAGCCTGTGCAACCGCCTCTCGTATACCACAGATTTACTACGTGTGTTTACCTTTATTATTAAGAGGCCACATAATTTAGTAATTTCTAGGGTGTTACGTGCCAAAACCAAGATCTGATTATGAGGCGAGCAGCAGTGAGGAATTTCGAATTAATTTTGGCCAACTCGTACCGTGCACCCAGCACAGGCGTTTTTGCATTTTCCTTCTATGAAAATGCGGCCGCCGCAGCTGGGATTCGATCCCACGACCTCGTGCTTAGCAGCGTAACGCCCAAACTACTAAGCAATTTGATAGAGTTGAGAAAGGGTTGTACACATGGCTCGTTGCCAGCAATTAGCTCCGGGAAATTGCCAGCCGTTTAGTTTGTCGAAAACACAGTTCCAAAAAGTACAATGGAAGAGATGGCATAAAGAGTCTCTGTGGAAGAGAGGCTCATGTGAATTAAAATGATACCCGCAGCGGTGGCTCAGTCAGCTAAGGCGTCACGCTGCTGAGCGCGAGATCGCGGGATCAAATCCCGGCCGCGGCTGCCGCATTTCGATGGACGCGAAATGGAAAAACGCCCGTGTGCTTGCGTTGTAGGGCCCACTAAAGAAACCCAGGTGGTCAAAATTAATCCGGAGCCCTCCACTACGGCGTGTCTAATAATCAGAACTGGTTTTGTCACGTAAAATCCCAGAAAAAAAAAGAATTAAAATGAGATAAAGCATATGTGTCTCACACCTGCATTAAAAAGAATTGATATATAGAAAACAATTATAAACCAACATATCAAGCGAGATCTCTCAATGTCAAATAAAAAAAAAACGGTTTAATAAGTTTTTTCTACGAAAGAAAAAAAAGTTGCATCTCTAACATAACAGCATTTTTATTGTAACGCTCGATATTAAGAAAGATTTCAGGCTACTCATGGGACGTATAATGAAGTAACCTACATACCATGCCAACTGAGGATGACTCTCATATGGACGACAAACACAAGAAGAAATATATAACGTTTGGGAGCATCCATTTCTTCCACAAAAAGAGGTGAATGGCAGGGACGTCCTAAGCGACGCGTTGCAGATGGTAGGTGAAGCGCATAATTGCTACAAAATATTTTCTGATGAAATAGGACAACTGGCGCAAATATGTCTGTAAGCGCGAAGAGGGAAGAGGAAAGAGAAAGTATGAGTTTTATTTGCTCGTTGTGAGCACGAGAAGCTCTTGCGCCCTCGCGCAGATCAAACAACGTCTTCTGAGTAATAGAAAGAAGAAAAAAACAGTTTAGAAGGTTTCTAACCAAGTTATGACTCGAAGAATTTCTTTTAGGCCTGCACATGGTAATATATCTTATTTTTGCCCAAGCAGCAACGGCGCGGCCATTGTGATAGCCAGTTGCTTACAATTGTAGATGAGAATGTGCGTATACATTTTTTTATGTAAGACAAACTCTCTTCTAGTTGGGAGAAGAGAATAAGTTGTTAAACAGCCTGTCTTTATTGTGCCTGTGTATTAGTGATCTCTAGTCGCCCATATAAAAAAAGAAATAGAGAAAGCGCTTAATAATGTAAATTGTTTTGTATATGCAACCCTTTTTGTTTAGGTTATTTCAAGCAAATAAAACGCAAAAAACTAACGTTGAGTGGCCACTGCTGTAGGTGAATATTTTCTATCCCTGTTACGAATTGTAGTTAATGAAGAGTGTTAGTTCAAATTTACCCTGGATGAAAATAAATGCAAAATACCTAAGTTGAACACAGAAGGTTCAAGTTAAAATGGAGGAGCCGCACGCAAACGCTGGCCGCCGAGGGCACTATAACGTAAAACTATTCCAAACTTTTCTATTCCAATTGTGCAATCAGTGGACTGTAGGTCTGCAGTCCAGGCCGCGCAGCGACTTCGGCGTACGTCAGGGGAGCGGCATTCGGAGCCAAATTTTGTAATGTTAGTGCCACTTCAAGCACTTGGTAATGCAGAGACCCATGTGCCTTGATTTATTGAATAAATGTTTTTTCTTAGGAAGATAGCCGACTGGCTTTAAAGCAGGTTGGGCGATTGTTCATGGTCGAGGTTGTCTTTTCAAAGTCGCTCATTATACGTCTGAAAATAACATTATGAGACAAATTATGCAGCAGTGGACTGTGACCTACAGCGGCAATATAGGCCACATAATCGTTCGCGCCCCAAGAGTAACGTTTGTTTGCCACGCCGTCTTGAGAGGCGTTAGGGACCGTGCTTTTAGTGCAATCGCCTGAGTGCCGCGCGGCGTACGCAAGTGTGTCAAATTAGAAAAAAAAGTGTATGTGTATGAAATGTAGGAAGCCGGTCACGGGATAGAGGACCTGAGGAGATGGGAGATATTAGAAGAGCGTATATATATACAAGAGAAGAAGGAAAACTGAGGTGCTCGATTTTCATTAACGATCGGATTACGCGAGCTACAGGGGACAATACCTGTAGTTCACATTGAAATGTAGAAAATAGTGAAGAAAATGTAAATGAAAGTGGACGAACAGATAACTTGCCGCCACTCGGAGCCGAACTCACAACATCCGCATTACGCGTGCATTGCGCTCCCAGTTGTGCTATGGGGATGGCTATCAATCCAGCCACTATCCTGGGTATTTATGTTTACTAGATCCAGCCCTGCGAATGTTAGCCAGCACCACTTAGATTCCTAGTGGGCGGATGTGGGACATACTGTTTTCTGCGATGGCTTCACGTAACACGTCAACTTAGGGGAGCAGGCACACGGCAGAAACGTTTGTGCTCTTTGTCATTCACGACTCGGCACGTACAAGCCAGCATCTACGCCCCTGAAAACACAACACTTGATCGTCCATTTCAAGCGTGCCAGCTTGTGTGCTGAAGGCACAACTCTTAGTTTAGTTGCCCTCAGTCCAGACGCCTTTTTCTTTCAGTTCTGTGGACTTGACCTGTTTCGGTTGCTCTCTAACACGGAGGCAATAATCTGTTGCGAGAGCCCGCTTTGCTGAGACGTTGTACTTGCTCTCGCAAGCTCATTGCCAGCCGGTGTTTACCCAACTTACTGGGGGTTGAACGCAGGCAGTTCGCAGCTATGCCATACTTGACCACCTTTAACTAAGACAAATGAAAATTGAAAATCCCTTTCCTTGAGGTGTTAAAATGGCTGCGCACTGTCTTGAATTTACATGAGATGCCTGCAGAAGAAACGCCGGTAGGTAGTTGATCGGCGAACACATATGCTGGATATACAAGCGACGCTCGAAAAATTGGATTTCAAATTAAAATTCGGCACATTCACGGCTGATAAAGCGTGGTAAGCTGCCAACTGCCTGTGCTCAGTCCTCAGTAAATCGCGTGAATACCAACTGGCAACTAGTTTCCAAGAGCATTGCTGAAGATGAAAATTAGCGCGTATAAAAAAACTCTGCGACGATTAGAATACTCCCTAAGCGAAATTTGAGCGCAGCTGTATACATGTTTTCATTTCGCGATATATTGAGGCAAAGAATTTGAGACCGAAATCACCGCACCGAGTGCCAGTGGGCCAGTGCCGTCAGCGCCTTCGCCGATGGAGGGACGGTATGGGAACGCTGGCACGATGAGTGGCATTAAAGCCAGCTGGGGAAGAAGACGACGAAGAATGCGCGAGCAGTGGCACGAGCGTGTTGGCGCGGTTACTCTGAGGGACGGCGACGCTCAACCCAGGAACGGGCGCCTAAAGCCCCAACCAGACGTACGCGTTGGAAAGCGTCCGCACGCGCCGCGCTCACTCGACGTCACATCGCGTCCGATAGATGAAGAGGGCGCGCACCCAAACGATGCACGAGTTCCCGCGCGTCTCTGCGCGTTTTGTCGCGGCTGCCACGTTCACCTACCAAACGCGCGGAACGACCAACACAAAACACGCAGCTTGCCCGGACTTGCCTGCACGCCGCGCGAAGAGTCGTTCCGGAAGTCACGCTGGTTCGCCGTGGTCACGTCATAGGCGTTCTGTGGTCACGTGAGGAGCGTCGCGCAGGCGACGCGGTGGGATCTTCCGGCGCGGGCGCAAAAAACCTAGCAGTGGTAGGTGTCCACGCCGCAACGCGCCCACACGCGCTGCAGTCACCGTGCCTGACGGCGTACGCGCGCAGGCGCGATGCAGCGCGTGCGGGCGCTTTCCAACGCGTACGTCTGGTTGGGGCTTAAGAGATGCGCTCTGATACTATCTATGGCGTCATCTCGTAGTCTCTTGCAGCACTCCGCTTTCCTCCTCACCTTTTCGCCATACTTACCTCTTCAGCTTTCCTCCTCGCGTTCTTATCGCTATCGCCGTCTTTCATCCCCCACTGCGCTCCGCGCTCGCTGATTCATCCTTTGCTGCACTTGTTCGCTCGGTTACGTCTAGAGACGCAGACGCCGACGCTAAATGCAGGATCGGCCGCCTAATAGCTGCGCTCTAAAGCACAGCGCACACAGGAAGAGAAGGCAAACACAAGATCTGCTTGTCCTTTTCTCTTTCTCTGTGCGTTGTCTTTGTGTTGCGCTAATTTTCCTCATCGGCAAGTCAAGACCAACTAACCCAACAATAATTCTTGTGAAATGAGGTTTATTGATGCAGGCGTAGATGTAGGTCCTTCGGGTAGACTGGCACAGAACGGGCGGCTAAACAGTTACGTCGGGCAGCGCTTTTAGCGGTAACTTTGGCGTCGTCTTTTGCGGAGCGATCACGATGCTGCTACTGCTGGTGGTGTGCATCATCTGCAGAACATATTGCACGTCTTCTTCATCACACTTGTAATTCTTCTTGCAGGAGCAAATATAACGTCTGCGAAAGGCGAGCTTTCTGCAACAAATCATTGGCTCTGTGAGAGCGTCCTCGAAGAGGTGAATTCCAGCGAACCGAAAGAAAAAAAAATATACCTCCCTTCCGCTTCATGAAGATGGTCGAACAGCGAAGATCTGTTAGAAATTACACAGAGTGTTTCGAGTGTTACATGTGCATCTGTTGCACGTGATGCAATTGCATAAAGGCAAGTAAACACATATCTACAACACGAACTTATATTGAAACGTTGTGAGGCGAGAAGACGCTACTCGAGGAGTGTCCAGTTCTCTGATCGAAACCTAACGGCGCCTTAGAGGCACCAGCTGCAGTTATGGACATCGTGCGCGTTGCGGGGAAACGCGGAGGGCGTCGGCAGCAGCTCTGTGCGTTGGGCGTAATCCGAAAGGGCGCGCCGCACAAAAACATTTTCTCTTATAAATATCGCCTATCCTGGGCGCTGAGCCGTGCTCCCTCAAGGGTTGCAGAAGATAGCGCCAACCTTTCCCCTTTCCCAACGAACCACTTAGTAGCGATGGGCATGGGGGCGCCCAGCGCGACCTCTTATTATTGCGATAGCAATTATATGGACACTCAAAAGCAGATTTCAGCCGTCGGCGTCGCCGTCGCCGTCGCCGTCGCCGTCGCCGTGAGGTTCCGTATGACGTCAATGGAGATGAAATCGTGGCCGCGCGCCGCCGAACGCTGTATGTGCGAGTGAAAGGGCGCGAGGGACGCGCTCTTTCACGGGGAGTGAACGCACGGCGGAGAACAAACGCGCGTTCTGCGCCGTGCTTCCTTAAGGGCTGCAGAAGTAGGCGTCTCTTTCCTCCTTTACAATCACCATATATGTAGAGCAAACGCGCCTTCTTCCGATGCGCGAGAGGCCGTGGGGGAGGGGGGGAAGGGGGAGGGAAGGGAGGCGACGTTTAGCTGCGGCACCAAGTGCCTATTTATATCAGAGGCTCCGGCAACAGTCACCAACGCCGCACGCATTTTGAGCGAACGCGGGCAAAATGCCGACGGCGTCGACAACAGTTCGGCGCGTTGCCGGTGCTGCTGCATGTCCAAGTTTATACAGCTGATAAAGCTAATATCATTACTCCGTATATCTCTCTACAAATTTGCTATCGCAATTGATGCTTCACCTTTCAGGTGAAACTGCGACAACTTTTTTGGTCACCTCCTTCCCCATCGCGCCTCTCCTCCTCTACTGGTCACGAGACGTGCGTGACACTGGCGGACGGACGGCGCAGTCTCGACCTACAACAGCTCCGCTGTTAAAACGCGCATCGACTAAGACACATAAACGGCCAGTTGTGCCTTACGTGCACTACCTGTCGCATCACCTTAAAGGATGGCCGCCAAGTGTGGTGTTCCCGTACTGTTTTCGGCACCGGAGGAAGTTGGCTCGTATATGCCGAGTTGTGAAGGACCAAAAGCAAAAAGGCACGAAGGACATGCCTGTGCGCTAAAGCATGTCATTCCTTTTGTTGCATGTAACACAGTGGTTGTCTATAGCATCCCCTTACAATGGGGCAAGTGCTACATCAGTCAGCCTCGGGGCTGTTTAAACGACAGCTGAAGGGACCACCTGCGCACGTATGGGCATTAGCGGGATCTGGTCACTTAGCAGACTGGTGTAAGCGAAGACAGTGTGCGCCTTCATTTCACAGCACACGGGCTCCGGGAAAGTAAAATGAGGAAAAATACTGATTGATTCTTGGAGCCTATAACAACAAAAAAGTATGATAAATGGTGTTAGCTCTTCATCTGTCACGTTGCCAATGAGAGGGTGCAATTTGCCGCAACTTATGCGCCGCACACCTGTGCCGAGTGGCTCCACTCATGGGCCACGTTTCAAGCTCTTCTGTCTATTGTCGCGTGAGCTGTGGTTGCATTGCCTAGGCAGTAAATTCAGTATAGCACCAAAGTCCCCAATGTTGTGTTGTATTTTGTTATTTCAGTATCTCCGTTTTCCGTTTAAGCGCTGGAAATAGATCAAATGTCTAAATTATGCAAGTTCTGTAAACACTACAGGTGCGACGCAATGGGTAGCTGGACAAACGAAGTCCGGAAAAACTGACATTCACTTAAGAATCCTTAGGTGATTTGAATGCGAAAGCACTATGGTTTCTCTAAGCTATGACCTTACATTAAAACTATACCTTAATCCATCTAATCTACGTTGCTATAATTTGTACGAACCTTAATCCACCTTAACAAACTTTAAAATCCACTTTACTCCACCTTAATCCACCTTGCTCTCATTTGTACCAACCTTAGTACACTTTAATCGACCTTAATCCATTTTTATTCATCTTAATGTACTTTTATTCACCTTAATTCACTTTACTTCCCAGTGGGATTTCGCAGTGCGAGTCGCAGCAGGTCCTGCGCCGGGAACGTGGCGTCAACACTCGGTCACGTGGGATTTGGTATCATCGGATGTTAACGCCAGAAGCCGGACGGATGCCGAGATTTTCGCTTCATGGGACATATTCTCCCACATTGTACCACTTCGGCGATTGACGCGACGGGTCTATCCACTGTCGGTGTCATAATTCTGTGAAGTTCTTCTCTGACGAGCTCTCTGATCATTTCCCGCAAGGAGCTCTGATACGGTGGAGTCAATGCGGCGGCATTGATTGCGGTGCTGTTGGACAGTCGATCGTACTGCCTGCCCCGTTGATGAAGAGTCCGCTCAATAGCCGCAGCCTCTTTGATAAAATCAGCGACGGTGACTGGAGGATTTCGTACAAGCCCCGCGAACAACTGCTCTTTTACACCTCGCATGAGATAGCGCAGCTTTCTATCCTCGGTCATGTTCGGGTCGGCTCTACGAAAGAGACGGGCCATGTCTTCGGCAAACATTGTGACCGACTCGTTGGGTTGTTGCACCCGTAGCTCCATCAACTGCTGGGCGCGGTCGCGTCGGTCGGCACTTGCAAAAGCATCAGTGATTTTCTGCCGAAAGTCATTCCATGTCGTTAGGCCAGCTTCGCGGTTCTCGTACCAAGTATGGCCACTGTCGTCAAGGGCAAAATAGACGTAAGAGAGCTTCTGCTGCTCTGTCCACTGGTTAATCTGTGCGACGCGGTCATACTTGTCAAGCCAGTCTTCAATGTCTTCGAAGGCTGCACCGCGATAGCGATCGGGAACCAGCGGATGAAGAACGGTTACCTGTTGCGGGCTGGGAGACCGGCTGCTTTGGGGTGCTTGCGGTGGGCTGGTTTCGGCCATTGCCAGATATGGGGAGCTCCCAGGAGGTAGTTGAAGAGGGGATAACTCCGGGGCAAGGCCTAGCAGTCGACGACTGAAGCGATGCACGGGTGTCGTAACTGGTGACAATGCGTCCAGGCTAGATGAACGACTCCCAGAAGGAGTCCGGGGCATCAGGCGCTGTCAATACCCAGCACCTCCACCAGTGTCGCGGTACAACGCGAACAGAAGACAGGGAGACGTTCTTCAAGAAGAGCACAGGACGACGGTTCCAACAAAACAGAACAGAGAAACTTCTTCTTCTAAGAATCCCACTGACCCACTAGACGGAGTTCGTTAATGCCCCCATCGTCGTTGTCGTCTGCCTAGAGCACGCATGTCAATATAAGGCTTTCGCGTTCATAAAGAATGTCTTATGCTAACGCATTAAGCGTCCAAGTAAATTATCAGATATATTTAGCTGGTACGCTAAGAGGAGCGTATTCACCTTGATGCGGTACGCGCGCTGCTGCTTTAAAGGAACACCCGCTTGTATGTACGTGGCCCCTTAGGGTCTGTTTCGCTCGAGCCGCCCATTGCCGCAAGCTGCACCGCACGTGGGCGGTCGTGCAAAAAAATGCACATATCGAGCACTTGTGCACAAATTTTGGTTTACACTGCGTAGACAGCGTAAACCGAAATTTGTGCACCATTTTTCCGATAGGTGCAATTTTTTGCACGACCGCACCAGTGCGGTGCGTCTTGTGGCGATGGGCGGCTCGGGAGTAAAACCTCCTTTACGAGTACAGCGGTAGAAAGAACGCTGCTGTGGCTGCGCTACCGACCCAATCAGTGGAGCGTGGTTGCGCGTTCACTTGACCATTTCCGCAACGAAATGTTCGGTGCGTCCACCGTGCATCTGGAGCCTCACTATCCGCGCGTAGGCCGCATGCGCGGCCTACGCGCGGATGTGAGAGCACGACGGCAATGGCAGAGGGGCAAATGGCGTGAGCGCGTCTCGAGTGTTCGTATAAGTGCTGTCAAAAAAGAACAGGGCACCGCGAATGATATCGCATGTTTATTTGCGGGTAATCAGGTTTTAGGTCGTCCCGCTTTGGTGACTTGTTTGGCGCTGTGCTTGTTGCAAGCTCCACCATGGTTATCAGTGGTCATTTTCTATGATAACCACGGCTGTTTCATTGCTATCCACCTCTGCTCTTCTGCAAGGAAACAAAGAGTGTCACAAAATTATACAATGGTTAAGGAAACTGTGCTTTATAGTGTAGGCCCAGAATTCAGCCTCCCAGAGAAATGTTCAAAAGAGGCATTTGTGGGTGGAGCTAATGTTTTCGGAGAACAAAAATTATGTAATACACCGATAACAACAACAACAACAAAAAGAAAAACCGGATCATCAAAAGAAACTATCAAGGAGTCGCAGCGGGAAAGTAGGCGCTTTTAAACCATAGCCACTAAGCAATCACAGCGGGTAGACCTCCTGTGTAGTCACCGGTAACAGGAATGCAGTTTCACTAATTTGTGGGTTCATAAAACGCGCAAAAATTTTATAATGAGACAGGTACACAAAAGAGCGACACGCACAAAGCGCTGACTTGCAACAGTTTGTTCATGAAGACATGAAGGAATAAATATATAGGGTACTATCATGCGCAAAATGTGAATAATCAGCAAAAACGTCGAGCATCATTCCCAATGCTGATAATGATAGCCACATGCTGACAATGCACACTGGCTGTTTGCCACTCAAACATTGCTAGTTCCCAAGATGAATGTACAATCGAAGGAGAACCAACGCACGAGCTATCAAACTTGCTGATGAAATATTCCTCAATAATTTCACGTGTCAGCTGTGAAGTATGTCTAGCCAGAACTTCGGTTTTGTCAAAGTAGTGCTTACACCCGTGATCACGGCAATGAATACCCAGATGACCTTGTGCCGTGTTGCACACATTGTTAAGATGCTCCTTGAGACGATCATTTAGGCACCTGCCGGTCTGTCCAACGTACTTTTTTCCACAAGAGAGAGGAATCACATACACCACGGCAGTGGTGCAGGACACTAAACCCTTCCTGTGTTTCACAGAACAACGACCACGCCTTGTTTGTGAAGCAAACTTGCAAAGCTTCGATAGTTTTTTCGGAGCGGAAAAAACCACCGCAACACCAGTGCATCCATTAACCAACCCTCTTTAGCTTCTGGGACACATCAGGTATATGGTGAAGTATTACAAGTTTTTTATTTTCCACTGGCGGACTGTGATGTTCGATTATTTTTGCACTGCTTCATTTGCTTAAAAAGCTTTTCTGGCAGATAAGAAGCGGTCAACCTGAGCATCAGAACTTCTTTGCATAGAATGCGGACATGACCATCGGACATAAACAGTTGACATGCGGACATAAACTGTTGCAAGTCAGCGCTGTGTGCGTGTCGCTCTTTCGTGTTCGTGTCTTTTTTTGCTTTTGCGCTGTTTTTTTTTCCCGAAGAATTCCTCTCACGTTGAAAGATCTGCAGCCAATGTGGGATTATGTGTCTTTTTTTCAATTACGCGTGGGGGGATATCGGTTTAGACAATCTTTTCCAGATCCCGTTATCGAGTTAGCTCAACCACCCCAGAGGTCTCAGAGGTCTCAGCTTTCTTGACTACACTAACTTCGAGTTTGCTTCCTTCTTTCACGCAACAGTTTGTCCGAGTTGATTCTTTACCGGCAGGTATAAGTGTGAGTCAAGATGGTCAGGAGAAGTACCTAAGCAACCAATGTCGGCGGCTGACTGACACATTTTCCGCGCTCTGTCCAGGACGGCGTCATGTTTCGGCCGCTGTTGAACTGCACTCCAATATGAGGGCTAGAGTCATCTCTTTATCACACTTGTAACCCTCAAGTCGCACAGGAAGACCTTGTGTTCCATTTACTTCGACTCCAGGGTTGTCATGAGTGAAGTGCGCGAGGCGAAGTGCAGTGAAGAAGAAACATAAAGTGATGGCCAAGAGAGCTCGGATGTGTGTGCTGTGCGTTTGGTAAAGACGATCACGACGAAGAGCGCCGTGCAAGAGGTCGCGCGGCGCAAGAAAAGAAGAAAATAAATACGAGCCAATCTCGGGAAGCTACGAAGCTCAAGAGAACCAATCGGTGAACACGGTGCTTCTAGGATGACCAATAGCGGAGAAAGACGAAGCCACGAAGACAACAGAGGGAAGCGCGTTGTAGAACGCAGCGGAGATGCAGGAAGCGACGCAGGAAGATGGTCGGCTACCGGACCGGGAGCTCAAGACCAGACGTAGCGTTCCGGACCCGAGCCACCATGGCTTCATCCGACCGGGCAAACTGTCAACCTGTTCCTGTGCTTTGCCATTCCGCCAGGAAAAGTAATTCTACGCTTAGACCTGTGGATGCCTGCACGCGTTGGCCGAACGTGAGCGGTCAGGCTACAGGCTCAAGCTTACGTGTAGGATCATGGCCAGGAGGTCCCGGTGTACTGCCGCGTCGTCCTGAAGGTTCTACGTCAAGCCAGCGATCCGTGACCCGTAGCCGAACTCTATCGTTGCCTTGGTGAGAACTTTGCCGCTTAGGTCATCCCCTCTCCTACCGTCAGTAATCGTTGAGGTAGTTTAGCTCTGACTGTGCCGCATGTTCCCGCTCGCGATGTGCTGTGCCGACACTTTGTTTAATCGCTTTAGGATAAGTATTGTGGTAATTGTCTTAGGCTAATATTTTATTAGGTGTTTATCACTATTCCTCGGTTCTGTGTGCAAAAAATGTATCGTGTGTTTTCTCGGGATGAACGGCTGTGTGCTTAATTCGATCTCAGGGACCCACTACAAAATAAAAAAAAAAAAACGCATAGAAGGTTGCATTGCTTTCAACTTCTTTTCTCATTGCCATGATGAATCTGATTGTCTTGGATGGATGGATGGATGGATGGATGGACTGCTATGAGCGTCCCCTTTGAAACGGGGTGGTGGGTTGCGCCACCAAGCTCTGGTTATTATTTTGCCTAATGTCCTACCTTTATTTTTTGAGAAACGCACAAATACAAAGAATTCCAGGCATCAACCTTTTTGAACCATTACTGGGAACTCAGTTTCTGTACGTCTCCGTTGTTTGTGGTGTCCCTACTTTTCTGCCACCAAACCTCCAACCGCCTATTACTAATCTCTACAGCTGACATGTTTACTTTGCCAGTGCTATCCCTTCCATTGCTGTGAGGGTGCCACCTGACAGGAGCGACATGCATTGAGCACTTTTACATTTTGCCAGCAATGCCTGAAGGCTTTTCCTATTGTATTTGTCCGCTGAAGACAATACACTATCTTATCTACATCTTTTTGGCCTTCTCATCTCTTAATGTAAGATAAATTATTCGCGTTAGCTTCCTTTTCTGCCAATATGAAACATTACGAAATCTTGCGGAATCGCCGGGTAAAACAAAAGACGAATGTCTAGCTGTGCCACCCACGCCCGTCACAAGAATTATATGTCTTACCCGAAAGGGCTGGCGATAATACAGTGCTCGTCATTTGTGACGCATTCGTTGGAACCAGGCATGTAGTATTTCCCGTTGATGCAGTCGCACTTGTTGCCGAGCATATTGCACTTCCTCTGGCCTCGAGGACAGGTGCATTCAGCGCAAGGGCTGTGAGAAGAAAATGCGGAAATTGACGATGAAACCGAGAGCAGGGTATTTCAGCAATAAGAAAATTATCATTCTTTGGGTACTCGACCTAACTTATTTCATGTTTGTCTCTCTCTGAGTTTGTCCCTACCACGGAGTAAGATAAACAGGAGCGCCGACTCCGCCGCCGCGCAACGCATTCGCTCGGGACAAACCGTGTAACGCTAAATTAGTCATCGCGTAGTGCCATCTGTCGAGGCACGTGGAAAACACTGAACAGCTTGCTTCCATGTGCGCATGCGCTGAGTGGCGGAGGCCGGTGGCAACGGCAGCGCGGAACCGGCAGGGCGGCACACGTAGAGCTTGTCGTCTGCTAGAAACGTGGGCCCTCGTCCGCCTCAATGTGACAGCAATCAAGCACAAAAAATATAAGCGCACAAATAATAAAAACGCAAAAAACAAGCGGTAGCGCATTTATGCACGTATGCGAAACATTTTTACATGTGTTTAGAGGAAACAGACGATAAATGATGCCGTACAAAAAGAAACAACAGAAGTACTTGTCTCTCACTCCTAAACGTCTGCGCGGAAGCGAAGGTGCGAAATTTTCGTCTTCCTCGCTTTGTTTACCATGTCTGCAGTATGTTTATTCATGCCTGACGGAACAAGGTATCTTGATACTTGTGCGTGAAGAGACTGAGCAACAGGACAGTGTTTTGTTCCCGGCTGTAAATCTGGGTATGGCAAAGGACGCGAGACGTTTTCGCTCTTCGCGGCGCTATCTGATCTTCAACTACTGCACCAGTGGCATCAAAAAATTACTGAAGTAAGCGAGGGCTTAAAGCAATTGACAAAATATGTGCGCGACACTTCGAGAAGCAGCTTATTTTTGATAGTTACTTCAGCAAAGACAAAGGCGATGTTCCACTTGATGTAAAGAAAGTGCCTCGACTTCGAAGCGGAGCAGTTCCTTCAATTTGTTTAGGGAAGCCTGGCGTAGCTCAATGATAATGAATGCCAGGAGGAACCAGAAGACGCCAATTCGGAAGGACGGGAGGAGCTCAATTTAAATTTCTCTTCAACTACACACAGTGCAGGTGCCTTTCCTTGTCCAGAGACATGCCGTAATGTAGAGAGAGAGAAAGGGAAAGAAAGACAAGGAGGTTAGCCAGTGTAAATACCGGCTGGCTACCCTGTAAATTCTCAGCTTTGCCTTCGAGATGATTCCCCCAGTTATGCAGACACATAATCAGAGCTTCTCTTGTGAAATAATAAGCAGGAACACTGGCAGGAATTCCCAATTATTATGTTTAGTGAGAATGTGGCGATTCTGCCCGCAAGAGAACCGGGCGACACGAAAATCACCGCGAGAAAGACAGAAGCAAGCGAAGCATCATAGCACTTGATGCTTGCTCAGATAAAAAGAGTGATAAACGTCAGCTTTTGCATAAAAGCTTCTTTTCGCTGTCGTCTGTCATTGCTCGAGACTACCAGAACTGCCATTATATCGCCTTACCATTCGCTATAGTCTTTCTTTCCGTCTTAGTTTCCGCAATTTGTTTATTCTCTGTTCCTGTGCCTTGTAAAGTTCCATGTAGGCCACGTGACAAATGCTCTGCATTTGGCCTGTAAAAATAAATTAAATAAAGTGATACATGAGATGTTTCTCCTGCTAACGTTACTCCGTGAACCGCAAGAGCTATGCGCACTATACAGGCGTCAGGGCGTGCGCGGAGCAGGCGACAAAACAGATAGGTAAGCAGGAGCCGCGAGAGAGTCCCCGCGCCTTTGCTCCTTCGGTTTGTTGGGCCCGCCTCTCCGCTGCAGAAGTTTTCTTCATTCGTAGCGCCATCTGGTGAACACGCTGTGAAGCAGGAACCGGCGTTTCAGAATGTGTCCATTCCAGATGATCGGAGTCGGTGCTCCTGTCTTATCTTACTCCGTGGTCCCTACTTGACCCCTTTCACGCCAATTTGGGTGACTTGGTGGTCTGATGAGTAGAGCATGGGGCTGCTGTGGTTACAAAACTGACTTCGCAGGCAACCGCTCGACTAACTTAATTGGTTAACAGGGTATATGGGCCACAGTGAATGTGATGCTCTTTCAAGATCGTATTCCGTGGCAAGCTGACTAAACAGCTATAAGTACCACTAAGTATATGTAGGGTTGTTCATTTTCGGGTAAAACACGATTTTACCCGAATTTTACACCCAGACCATGTTAGGGAGAATCGGGTTAAAACCGATTTCTCCCCGAATTGCTAAACCACATACCAACCTTTTTTACGCTGCGCGCAGTTTAAAGTGTGCACACGCGCAATAGCTACCCTGCCTCGGGACAACGAACTTAGATGTTGTGGACCTCCAGTGAACTCCAATGACCTATATACTTTATTTCACAAGCTGTGTGCAGCACTGTGGACGCTACACGGCTCTCAACCAACCGCCCAACGATCGCAACGTGTCACCGTGTTGTGTCTGAATAATGGAAGCTGAGATGTCGAAACAACTTACTCTCAGCTGAGATACGTTCAAGGATCGAGCAGGTCTCGAATGGAGACCGACATGTTGCGCATGCAGATGACGATGAATGCTGGCAAGGATGAGTAAAAAACTGATGACCAGCTTTTCGCGAATAAAATGTTTCATTTTCTAGAAGTTATCTATGCTACATATTGTTATTATTACTTATTAATTTCCAAACAAATGCCAAACTTCAGAGTATTTTCTAGAAAACCCTGATGTCCCCTCAGTTACCAGCTTGAAACAGAGTGGTAATTTTAACGCGTCAGCTTTACGAAGCTCGTGATATCCTGCGATAAAAGAGAAACGAAAAAAAAACCCCTGGTGTCTTAATTGTAAAATTCACACAAAAAACCCGAATTTCTTAGTAGTTCCACAAAAAAACCCGATTGTCAGCTTGAAGAATAGCACCAGATTTTTTAACCCCCGAAGTAAAAAAAAATATAAAACACGAAAACGAACAACCCTAAGTATAGGCCGCTGTTCAATGAAAAAAAAAAAAACTGCTTTAAAACTTCTTACGTACTAGGCCAAATCAAACCCATGCATCTGCAGACGAACTTGTCTGTATATCTATATATGTATATATGTATATCTATACATATATATTGTGGCGGCCTTGAGAGACACTGATCAATAAAACATAGCTGATTATTAAGGGCGGACTTCTTCCCACAATTCAAGAGTTACTATTCCAGCGTAGTAGAAGTCAGTTGTGCTCGTTAGTGGCGTCCGACTGTCCTCAAAACGCTGTTCTACCTTCAAGTGTTCTTCGCCAGCTCAGCGCGGTTGCCTCGTGCGCGTTTCTTGTTGGAAGGTGCACCCTGCTGCTCGCGCCGCGATTAACACTGCCTGCTGTTGCTGAACTCTGCCATGGTAAGACGCTCACAGTATACAATGCCACAGTTGAAGATCGCGCTACTTGAATGTGGCCATGTCGCCATAAAATTTTGCCCCACGCATGAGATGGCACAGTTTGTTGCCTTCGCTTATGTTGGGATCAGTACGCTTGAAAAGGCATGACCCGTTCTCGATGTATACATTGCCGCAATCTAGTTCGTGTTCGGGTTCCTTGCTGGAAGCGTTGTTTCGCCTGGGAGTCCTTGCTACTCAACGAAGAAGAAAATGCACAACGGCAAGTCATCGGTCTCGCCCTGACCGCCGCCGCGTCCCAAGGAATCCCGGTCGACGGTTAGGGAGGATGAGTGTGGGTTTAGGCTGAAGCCTCTACCCCGTCATCTAGTTGACGGGTGCAAATAAAGTCTCTTCTCTCTCTCTCTCTTCCGCCTTTGGGATGCGTTTTGATGAACGTAGCCCGCAGTTGCTTTCAAAACTCCACCCAAGACGATAGAGAAGACTCGTGTTTCTGGAACCACGTCGGCACAGTCTTCCAAAGAGAAGTATATGTTGCGGAGCTTCCTTCTTTCATCCCATTTGTTGAAGCTTGTTTCTCTCACGAACTGATTCAGCCAGTTATCGACGTCTCCTAACGAGTCGCCATGGAATGTTTGCGGCATGCGAGGTGGCCTAACCACCAGTGGCGACGGCGTCACCTGTACCGGGCGCATCTGGTGATGTATCGGCGGTGACGATGTCCATTGGTCGAACAAGAACATGCGACTTCCGGTTTGTCTGCTAGCAGGTACGCGCGCTCCGTGCTCTGCCTCGTCGTGTTGCTCGCTTGAGCGCACTTGCGACTCGGTAATTACAGCCCGCAACGCAAGTGCCGAATTGGTCACGTTCCAACACAGTCGCGCTTAGCGGTCTGATTAGCTGCGCGAACAGACTGTGACAGTGTTGGCCTTTCTAGACGTGCGCACAACTCAGGGTCCATAGCGACACGCTTTGCATCAGCACGGGCCGGCACGGTAGCAACAGCGGGCAGCCGAGAAGCGCTGAGTCGCGGCGAAGGCCAGTCCACGTTACCGGCACGGTACTCACCGCACGCCATTTGAAATTCGCGGAAGGCGGTGTGAGCTGGAGCGTTATCATGGTTAAGTTTTCAATCGTCCGCGATGTCAGGATGGACGCGATGAACCCTTCCTATGATTCTCTTGAGCAATTCCACGTAGAAATTAGCGTTGACGGTTGTATCATGTGTTGGACGAGCCCCCTGTTGTCGAAGAACACAATGAGCAGGATCTTGACCTTTGTCTAGCTCGTTTTGGCCTTTTTGGGGCGAAGGGACGCCGAGGTGTGCCACTCGGCTCTTTGCCTTTTTGTTTCGGAGTCATATTCAAACACCCAAGATTCGTCATCGGTGATGACACTGTCTAATAAGGGGGGGTAACATTCACGGAAGTCGAAAAGTTCCTGCACGCTTCATATCGGCGCGATTTTTGGTCGTCCGTTAACACTTTGGGCATATTCTTAGGGCATACTTTTCGTATATGCATGTTATTCGCCGAAGTCTTCTGAACCGCACTTTTTGTAACGTTCAATACGTGTGCCGCTAAACGGACATCCTGCTGTCCGCCGTCGAAAAATGTTGTACAGAATTCAACTGAGTGCCCGGCTAAATACTATGTTTTGCTTTTTGTGTGCCATCCTTTTAGAAACCGGCGGCAAGCGAGCCTCTCGTGCCAATGGGGTCCTGGATTAGGGGCCCCAACCATAGGGTTTTCATTTATTTATTTGCAATAAAGAGTTTACTCACTTACTCACCCCTCTTACAGCGAAGCTATATATGGTTAGCCGATTCATCCGTCCATCGCCTGTACGCAAAAACTATCGTCATCAGCAATGGTTCGAGTGTCGTCGTCTTCTTCCACAGCTGGCTTCGTTGCCGCTCATCATTCCAGCGTAGAATTTCACTTCTCTTCTGTCGTCGTAATGGTGAGGTCGAGTTTACGGGGGTATGAGACATTGCTTAAAGGGGGTATGAGTCATTCATTGTCTTACGTGATGGACAGATATAATTCTGAAGCAATCTACTTTTGAAGAATTGCAAGCGGCAATGCGACAACAGCTGACTGCGGGCATACCGTCAGTTACCTTGCCGGATGCGTGTGCAACCTCCATAAGAAACAGCAGGACGCAACCAATAAATGAGAAATACTTTAATGTACCGTCGGGAATAACCCAGTGGTAAACCGTGTTTCACGTTTCAGATTCGCTGGCCAACAATCTGTAAGTAGTGCTTGCGCGGTGATTTTTCGAGTAATTTAATATAATGATTATTCATTCGATCTGACTTGAGTGTTGTTATTTTAACAGATAACTGTACGTTATACAGCGCGAGGTACATAGATATCCGGACATTTATGCTTAATTGTAAATTCGAATAAGACATTGATTTCTTGGCCAATTCCCCATAGTGGGTAGGAGCCACTTACGTGATAGCAAACAGCACTGGGTGGCTGTGCTGCCGGGCCGGAGGTCGGATCCCGGCACCGGGCGCGTTTTCCTTTTTTTTTTGTGTGCAGTGGAATCTACCCCACGAGAACCGACCGACAAACCCAAGTCATGGGACAGTAGGCAAAATAACTTCGTCTGAGAAGGTAAATTTGCCACACACGCCGAGAAATTCAACTTCGGTGCCGCACTTTTCGCTGACCTAAATGTGAGTCTTACCTGGTAGGGCTGCCGAAAATACAGTCAGCTCTATTTTGGACACATTTCTTGGAACCACGCATATAGTATATCCCGTCGATGCAGTCACACTTGTTGCCCAAGAGATGACACCTCTTCTGGCGGGGCGGACAGAGGCATTTAGCACAAGTGCTGTGGCCATATCTGTGGGAAGAAAATGCGGGAATGGTTGAATAAACCGTGAGCAGAACATTTCAGTTGTAAGAGCAGTCTTTGGGTACTCCGCACAACTTATTTCTTGTTTGTTTCTCTCTCAGTTTGTCCGTATGTGGCCTCTATTACGCCAACTTGGGTCAATTGGTGGTCTAATGAGTAGATCATTGGGATGCTGTAGGGACGGAAGTGACTTCATAGGTGACCGTTCGATCAACTTAATTGGTTCACAGGGTATGTGCTACTGAGTATGCGACGCTCTTTCAAGATCATATTCTGTGACAAACATGATTAAATGGCGTAGCACCCCTGAGTATATGTCGCTCTTCAATGACAAAGAAAAAAAAAATGCTTGAAAATTTCTTCGGTCCTTGTCCAAATCAAAGCCACATCTACCTGTATATCTGCAGACAAACTTGTTTGAATATATATTGCAGCGACCTTTATATACACTAATCAATAAAACATAACTATTTATTAAGGGCGGACTTCTTCCCACAACTCAAGAGTCACTATTCTAGCGTAGTAGAAGTCAGCCGTGTTCTTCCGTGGCGTCCAACTGTCCTCGACACGCCGTTCTACCTTCACGTGTTCTTCGTCCGCCCAGCGCGGTTGCCTCGTGTGCCTTTCTTGATGGTAGGTATACACCCGGCTGCTCGCGCCATGATTAACACTGCTTGTTGTTGCTGAACTCTGCCATGGTAAGTGGCTCACAATATACAATGACACAATTTAAGATCGCGCTACTTGAATGCTTCCATGTCGCCATGACACTTTGCTCTACGCATGAGGTGGCGCAGTTTCTTACCTTCGCTTACGTTTGAACAGGCATGACACTTTAGCCTCCGCAATTTTTAGCTATATGGCGCGAGCGTTCATCACGTGTCGTATTAGCACCTTTAAGCGGCGATAATCAGCGAGACCGGCAGAAGTACTCTCATGTGCACTAAGCACTCTCCTGTGCAATAGTCGTCTAAAGCGATGTTTCTTTTTGGACACGTATGAACACATTAGAGTGTTCTCGCGCGAAATAGCTAAATATGCGGGAGGCGACTTGAACCAGCCTTGTTGGCAGGTTCACCCACCTGCTCATGCCGCGATTACCACTGCCTGCTGTTGCTCAGCTGTGCCATGTGACGCCCATGGTGCAGAACGCGAAGAGCGAAGTGAGATGATACTTACGGAACTGTAGATAATCAGAAAATACACTAAAATAGGATCCTTCCAGTGCGGCACACATTGCATGCTTTTTGCATGCACATTGCATTACGGCAGCGCCATAAAACCATTTTATTGGGAAGGAAGCTGTTCATTTGTTACACGGCTGAGCCACGGCCGCTGGATAAAGAAAAGGTGCGCCCTGCCGAGTGCATCGAAAACGGTGTGATCCGCCGCGGCGCCACACGTCGGGGGCTGTTGTCTTGTATCGGCATAGCAAATGCACCAGGAACGCGCTTGGAACGCCGTCGCGCGTGACAGCCGACGGCGCGTTCCATCGCCGATGACTAGCGCCGTTCGGCCGCCCAGCGAAGCGGCCGACAATGCAACTACGGCTCTCACATTCGATCCCATTGCAACGCTCCCGACGCGGCAGGCCGCACCTTTTTTTTATTGCGATAGCAATTATATGGACACTCAAAAGCAGATTTCTGCCGTCGGCGTCGCCGTCGCCGTCGGCGTTGCCGTCGCCGTCGCCGTCGCCGTCGCCGTCGCCGTGAGGTTCCGTATGACGTCATTTGGAGATGAAATCGTCGCCGCGCGCCGAACGCTGTATGTGCGAGTGAAAGGGCGCGAGGGGCGCGTCTTTCACGGGGAGTGAACGCACGGCGGAGAACAAACGCGCGTTCTGCGCCGTGCTCGCTTAAGGGCTGCAGAAGTAGGCGTCTCTTTTCTCCTTTACAATCACCATATATGTAGAGCAAACGCGCCTTCTTCGGACGCGCGAGAGGCCGTGGGGGAGGGGGAGGGAAGGGAGGCGACGTTTAGCTGCGGCACCAAGTGCCTATTTATATCAGAGGCTCCAGCAACAGTCACCAACGCCGCACGCATTTTGAGCTAACGCGGGCAAAACGCCGATGGCGTCGACAACAGTTCTGCGTGTTGTTGCTACCAAAGCCGCTCACCTTACTTCGTATGACATTGCTGTGTTGCTATCGCATTCATTGCTTCGCCCTTAGGGCGAAACTGTGACATTTTTTTTTATTGCGATAGCAATTATATGGACACTCAAAAGCAGATTTCTGCCGTCGGCGTCGCCGTCGCCGTCGCCGCCGCCGTCGCCGTGAGGTTCCGTATGACGTCAATGGAGATGAAATCGTCGCCGCGCGCCGAACGCTGTATGTGCGAGTGAAAGGGCGCGAGGGACGCGCGCTTTCACGGGGAGTGAACGCACGGCGGAGAACAAACGCGCGTTCTGCGCTGTGCTCCCTTAAGGGCTGCAGAAGTAGGCGTCTCTTTCCTCCTCTACAATCACCATATATGTAGAGCAAACGTGCCTTCTTCCGACGCACGAAAGGCCGTGGGGGGGAGGGGTAGGGAAGGGAGGCGACGTTTAGCTGTTGCACCAAGTGCCTATTTATATCAGAGGCTCCGGCAACAGTCACCAACGCCGCACGCATTTTGAGCGAACGCGGGCAAAACGCCGACGGCGTCGACAACAGTTCTGCGTGTTGCCGGTGCTGCTGCATGTCCAAGTTTATACAGCTGATAAAGCTGCTATCATTACTCCGTATAGCTCTCTTCAAATTTGCTATCGCAATTGATGCTTCGCCTTTCAGGTGAAACTGCGACAACTTTTTTTTTATCAAGCGGCCGTGGCTGAGCGGTGACGATCACAGCACTAGTGTTCCTCTAACAACGCGTCTGAAGATCCCGGCGATGATTGCGTTTTGAAGCAAACGCGCTGCCCTTAGGTAAGTGGTTCTTGAGGGAAAGGGAAAGGTTGGCGCTATCTTCTGCAGCCCTTGAGGGAGCACGGCTCAGCGCCAGACGCTGCCCTTAACGGCACGCCTGAGAAGAGCAGCATTCTTTCCCACAGACGTTGTTTGACGGCACTGCTACCTCGTGCCCGCGTGGTCGTAGTAGCCTGACATTTAATTTATCGCATGCTTTCTCTCCGTCCGAAAAAAATTATGACGCGATTAGTAGCTTACTCGAAACATACCATTTCGAAGTCTCTTACGATTATCTACGACTGCGTATTGACATATTGAGAATTAGAGGGACAATTTAAATGACAGATAACTATGTATACGTAACTTGTTCACACCTGGAAATACAGATATTACTGACCATGACTTAACTGGGCTCCGAACCATATTTACTTGATCTAATTCGATGGGTGCGAAATGCAGAAAAGCACCCGTGTGCATAGATTTAGGTGCACGTTAAAGTACCCAAGGTGGTCTAAATTAATCAGGAGTCCACCACTACGGATTGCCTCATAATCAGATAGTGGTTTTGGCATGTAGAACCCCATAATTCAATTTTGTAGCGTTAGCTACACTGGCCTAGCCAAGCCCGTTTCGCGCGGCACATCAAGAGCCGTGCTGCACATGCGCAAGGATCAGTGATGTCACACGGCTTGCGCACCGGAGCCACCGGAGCCGGCACCTCTCGCGCACTCCGCCGCCTCCGCGCGCGACTCACCGCCGCCGGTCTGCGCATTCCAGAGGAGTGACGTCGTAGCCGTGGTAGACGCACTGGCGCCGGCGCGCGCTCGCTGTGCAGTCGCCGTCTGACACTGCGCTGGAGCCGCTGCGCTTCTGACTGGCGTTTGCCAGTGTGGTATAGCCATGGAGAAGGGGAGCGCAAATGCTGCTCAACAGCGCAGAAGAACGGAGAAGCTTGGCTCATCGGATCCCGAAGTAGTTGCCTGGCAATTAGCGGTTGAGCGTAGGAGGAATGAACAGAAGAAGGCTAAACGTGCTGCGGAGACACTGGAGCAAAGGGACGAACGTCTAGCAAAGCGGCGTCGCCAGGAGGCTGAGCGATGTGCCCGACCACCCCTGCAGTAACAACAAAACGCCGTCGATGACGTCAAGGCTCGCCGATCGACTGAATATACTGTGAAACTCAGCGAAAGCGCCAGTGCGACTCGGACCTTCCAGACGGACTTCGTAAACAATCCATTTGGATATGGGTGCGACGTGTGCGAAAGACTATGGCACATGAAAGACTTGACGCCGGTAAGTAGTGCCATGCGTGAAACGTTGAGTTTAGCGGCGGCGCCTCAGTGGGCTGAAACCGTGGCGCGGGTTTGTACAACGTGCAAGAACTTTCTCGTTAAGCAGAAGATTCCACTCTTTAGCGTTACCAATCCTTGACAATCTAGACAACCAGGAAAGCTAAGAATAATCAGCTGAACCTTTGCTAACGCTACGTATATCCTGGCATAGCCGAGCTAAGCCACTGCAACTTTTTTTTAAAATTCGCGTAGGACAATTCGTGTTTTTTTTTAAATCTCTGTGCAAGGTAAATGGAATACGTTTTTTTTACATTCAGCAAGCCGGTGGGTTGTTGACTGATGACCCACCGCGGTGGCTTAATTAGCAGCTATGGTGTTGTGCTACTAAGCACGAGGTCGCGGGATCAAATCCCAGCCGCGGCGGCCGCATTTCGATGGGGGCGAAATGCAAAAATCCCCATGTCTCGTGCATTGGGGGCACGTTAAAGATCCCCTGGTGGTCTAAATAATTTTGGGTTCCCCCACTACGGCGTGCCTCATAATCAAATAATGGTTTTGGCACGTAAAACTCTAGAGTTAAACCCTGACTGATGACCCTAGCTCTTCCCCACAAGCGGTAGCAAGAAACGCCCACAGTTGGCAGTTCTTACCCTTTGTTTTGAGGCTCGTTCATGCAGCTCTCACATTTTTCTATTTTGTTCTATACAATTCCCGCGGTGTTACACTTTAGCAAAGCTTTAGCGTCTAAACCACAGCGTCTCTGCCCAGAGGTTGTTCACTATTAAAAAAAGGCATCAGAAATAAACTGTGGTGTTTCACTTCAGTCAGTCTGCCACGCAATAAGCGACAGTCCCGGAAGGATTTATCATTGTTAAGGCTCTTCCTACTGTATTTTTCCTCTCAAGGAAAAACACTATCTGATCTACATCTTTTTGGCCTTATCATCTCTTAATATACGCCAAATTATTAGTGTTAGCTTCCCTTTATGCCACTATGACACATTATCGGATCTTGCGAATTCACCGGGTAAAACAAAGGATGAATATTTTGATTTGCCATCCACGATGAAAGATTCAACATCACTGCCCGCCTGTGACAAGATTTAAACGTGAGTCTTACATTAAGGGGTTGGCGAAAACGCAGTCCTCGTCATTTCGGACGCATTCGTCGGAATCAGGCATGTAGTATTTCCCATTGATGCATTCGCACTTGTTCCCGAGACGAGAGCACTTCTTCTGGCCGCGAGGACAGGTGCATTTAGCGCAAGTGCTGTGGGAAGAAAATACGGTAATTGTTGAATTAACTGAGAGCAGAATATCACAGCTATAAACAATTTCGCATTATTTGGGCACTTACCCAGCTCGCCCACAACTTAGTGGGAAAGGGGTCGCCGATTGACGCAAAAAACATACCGGGGTATTCCCTCATCTAACAATGCTAAACGCCATGTATCCCACTCGCTATAAGGCCAAGTGCCCTCGGTGCGGTGGCTTACCCACCCTAATACAGGTAACCTGGGAGTGCACTAAGCATCCTCATAGGCAAACTAACCATATCACAATGGAGCAGTGGGAGGCACAGCTCGCCTGTTCCGACTTGGCAGTACAAAAGTACTAAATTAGCCAGGTCAGGGCAGGTGACAGAGGCCAGTGGGGCCCTGAACTGAGGGGCTCCGACAACCGCTCCTTTAAAATTCTTCCTGTCAAAGAAAGTTTCTCTCTCTCTCTCTCTCTCTCTCTCTCTATATATATATATATATATATATATATATATATATATATATACCCAGTGTACTTTAGGTTTGTCTCTTTCTGTTCGTATGTGAGTATGTCCCTATCTAGCCTCTTTCACTCGAACTTGCGCCACTGGGTAGTCAATGGTCCAATGGATAGAGCATCGGAATACTTTGCTGAAGGAACCAAGTTCGAACCCCTTAATTTGGCCACTTTTAGTCACTGGGTATGTCATACCGCGATATGCAACATATGTGATGCCCATCGACGAACCCCTTTCATGCCGACAAGGGTCACTGTAAGTGTGGGATTGAGCAGGCATCACTGTTCGAAGAAACTATTTGACGTCGACTTGAAGCACTTCGTATGTGCCACTCGGTCTGCGCCACTATTCCATAAACCTCTTTAATTTCAACTTGAGTGACTGGCTATGTGCCAGCAGGTGTGTGTGCCGGTCTTCAATGAACATATTTGACGCCAACTTGTGTAACTAGGCATGTAACACTAGTAATGTGCCGCGCCACACAGACAAATAAGATTTCGTAAGTTTCTTCGATGCTGAGGGGAATCGAAACCACGTGACAAAGGTTCCTCAAGGACAGCAAACTAACGCTTTACCAGCCTGCCCCTCAAGTGCACTGGTCATGTGCCACTTTACTATGGGCTTTTCACGCCAACGCTTTAGCGAGCAGCGCCTTGAATGGACTGGGTGTGTGCCGCTCATCAATGAACCTCTCACCAAGTTGGGTCACGGAATATGTGTCACTGAGTGTGCGGCAAGGGAGGGAACAATTCTCAGCGTTCGCAGGCACTGGCGCCACACTTCTCGCCTTGGATTCCACACACTGACTTCTCGGCAGCACCATTAGATGGTGCAGCGTGTCCATAAAGATGCGCGCGAGAGGAACCCGGTTGCCGCATGACACGTTTCTCAGCGTTTGCCCACAACGGCGTGCCATGCATTTGAGAGGTCACGCGCAGGCATTCCGGCCATGATGCTAGATGGTGCAGAGTGTTCTTAAGGAAGCGTGAAATGGGAATCCCACAGCAGTACACGCCTCGTGCATAACTTGATTCCACTGTGGCAACATGTTCTGTCGCAACATTGATTCAATGCTGAACGCATTATCATCTATACAGTCATCGTGAAATGGGTTCTGCCGAATTTTGCTACGCTAAGCGGAGTAAATGAGCATGTGATTCTTGGTATGTGCCGGTCTTCATTGAAACTCGTTCATGACAGGTTGGGTCACTGGTGTACGGCTGGTTATGAAGTGCGCTTCAATGAATCGTTTTCATACCAAATTTGGTTGGTGTGTATGTGCCACTCTTCAATCCCCCAAGATTCGGCAAAGCTCAAGATGTCTGTTGATAGTAACGTTTGAGAACTGAATTAAGATGGTGACCCTGCGTATTGCCACCCTTGAAGCGATTTGTGTATCGCTATTAGTAAGTACTGCAGCAGGGGCGGTATTGTGTAGGAATCCAATTAGTGGACTTTCCATTTCGGCTGTCGCTGATTGGCTGCTGCTTCACGTTCAGGAAGGAGACTGGCTGGCACCTGCCTGCACGTGAAGCAGCAGCCAATCAGTGACAGCCAAAATGGACAGTTCACTAATTGGACTCTTACAGAACACCGCCCCAGGCTTAGTCGTTCGCGCTTCCCTAAGCCCACTTCGTGTCATCTAGTGAATCCGACGCGAAGCCTGTTCCTGGCCTGCGAAATGGGTGGCGCGTCGGTGCATGCAAACATTGAGAAACCCGCCATGTGGCAACCGGACTCTTCTTGCGCGCTTCTTTCTGGACATATTGCGCCATCTAGATGCGCTGCCGAGAAGTGCGCACGTGGTCTCCGAGAGCAGATGCGTGGCCCGCCGGTGTGTGCGAACGCCGAGAATTGTTCCCTTTCTGGATACACACCCAATGGCACACGCTCTGTGAGCGAATTTGGCAAAATGTTCGTGGAACTGCGGCGCATACCCAGTGCGTTCATGGCGCAGCTCTCTAGAGGTTTGGCGTGAATGATATTCATTAAAAAGTGGCGCATAACCAGTGTACTTGTGGGGGAGCCTGCTAAAGCGTCCGGTTATTGTCCATGATGAACTTTCTTGACATGAGTTTGATTCCGCCTCACGCGGAATAAATTTAAATGACCTTTATGTCATTGTAGAGCGGCGCATTCTCAGTGGCACACTTCTAGTTACCCAAGCTGGCTTCAACGACGCTCATTGAAGAGCAGCACGCACCAAGATGTTCGTTGAAGACGAGCACAGACCGAGTGGTACATATCCAGGGCTCCAAATCGGCGTCAAAGCATTTTATTGAACAGTGGTGCCTACCCAATCCCGCATCTACAGTGACCCATGTCAGCGTGAAAGAAGTTCATTGCTGCGCAGCATATATTACGGCGAATTTCATCCACAATAGCAAAACTGAAAAGCCCAAGAGTACAACTTTCATGTCCCTAGTAGACTTCGAGTGATGCGCCTCATTGCGCCTTAGTGTCGGGCGGCTCTAAGGCCGCCGAGATCGCGACTTGATAATGACTCTCGCTGAAGCTCCCTCACCTGTGAGCACAAGATTTTATGCCACTCATGGGTGTCTGTTATGGGCGTTAAATTCGTGGTATTAAGACGTTCACTTTAACTTTTATTTGTGAAATTGTCCAGCTATCATTACGCAGTAAAAATTACAGCGTCAACTTTTTTAGATTTCTAGAAACAGTTATAAGCTCATCGTATGGTGCGTTCAAGTCTTTCATTGGGATGTACACATTGTACACACGTATGGGCACATTGCCATATACACAGTGAGCCAAGTTTGTCCGATGGTTGCTTTCTAAACCTGTTACCTCAGCACAGCAGCCCGCTGGATGTGTGGATGAATAACAACGAACAACCCAACGACAAAAGTCCGCGTGAATGAGGCTAGATAGCGACAAATGAGGCAGGGCGGCATATCGCTCATTCGCCCACTCGTTCGTTCTTTCAGGCTATTCGTTTAGATTGACAATCATCGTTGATGGCTTAAGCATAAGGGTTTTCTACTATCTTTCAAAAATCACCGCCTTGCAAACAGTAACTATTTGTTTATTTACCTCTGTATGATACTTTGACACTGTAGCGCAACATGCGGAGTAATTGCTTAGCTATTTCCATAAACTACAGTTGAATCGTGTTTATTCGAAAATTTTTTCCCGTAACCTCCCCGCTCAAAGAATTACATAATCTTGAATTATAATAAAAACTGTAAAAGTTAATTTCATGCTTTGCTGTTCAATTCAGTTGCACCTCTCCATCGCCAAGATATCCACTGTGCTTTCTCTCCAGATAGGATTTCAGGTTTACTACCATTTTCTCTGCCACTGTCAGCGCATCCGTTAACGTAATATTTGTACACATTTGTACACTGTGTACACTGTGAGCCAACGTTTTTTGAATGTTGACAGCATTTACTCATATTTTTCTTACGCCTTCCTATGACAATGCGCAATGCGAGTATGTTGCCAAATGCGGACGTTCGCCGATATCTCCGGCATCTGTTTGCGAGCGTTTACCGAAAAGCTGAGCACTGCTCGTGATAGTTGGCATAATTCCTTATACGGAACATTATCTGCTGTTATATGATCTACTTTTGCTGCATGTGACGATGGGCTCAAAGTGAAATCAACATACATGCGTTTTGCGAGAAGCGGCGCGTTCTGGTATATCTTGCACTTCAACCTTCACTCAAAGTTACGCGCCCTTGAAGGAATAGTGGAAACGCTTTATGCCGATTTCATGAAGGGGATGATGTTGTGCGCATCCGGTTGGAAATTTGTGGTGGCATGTCGTCAACCTTGTTCTTGAGACCCGCTACTGCATCTAAGTAATTAGTTAACTGCACTTACTGGCCGTTTACTGACGGCTAAACACAAAAAAATTATAGCGCGATGCATTGTCTCTCAAAATGGTAATGTCGTAGCTCTGGTTCATGCCTTTTCGGTTCATAATATGCAAATAACAGCCTCAAGCATATTATGGTAGAATTACAAAATTGTATTAGCAAACAGGTAGCAAGCAGTATTTCACACAGACGAGCTTTATGAACGGACTGCAACGCAGTGCCTAGTACCGTTGATAAAAGGGGCGTGAAAGTTATTGCTGTTTGCGAAGCGTATTCATGGCGGTTTGCTGCCCATCTGGCCTGCCAGGGAAATTTGCACAGGCCGTTAAAGTTGAGCTGTAGTGAGGAATAACCTGATGTATCCAATTATCTTAATATACAAATGGCAAGTATCGTGTCTGGTACAAGTATTCCCCTTGCATCTTGTATCTCTATCGGAAATACCTATCGCCTCATTATCCTTTATCTGCATCATAACACATTCGCAAAGCATATTTGCACAGCCATGCACTGCTATAGGGTCTTGAAGAATCAGTTGTCAGTGTTCTTCAAATACCAGTATTTACTGTTCTGTTGGATCAAATGTGCTTTGTTCATATAGAATGTGTCGAATGGCAGGCACGATACATTGCAGTTAATGCCTGTACATGTACAGGTATGTACATAACACTGTTGTGCCTGTGCCCTACGCGTGAGTAAGTTTGCTTTCAACTTGGATGCGCGTAAAGCACGATCCCTTTCCACAGCATTCGTGGCGGCGGTGGAAATCTTACCACCACGAAAATGGGCGGAAGAGCCAAATAAAGCTTTTCGCTTTGTAACGAAGCGAGTTGAGTAACGAACATATTGAAAAGCATTTATAGGTGAAGGTAAGCAGCTTTTTAAGGGCTTTTGAAGCAGCTTTTGTTGACGTACTGAAAGCGCCAGGGTAGCTCGTCGATTTACTGCATTTGTGCGATGATAATCAAACTTGGGAGGGACAAAACGCAAAGTAAACGATGACATTTTAACAATTGTTCTAGTATTTCTACGCAGCAGTAATTTTTAACTGCAATTCAATTCATTTTTGATAGTGGTAGTTGTTATTGTAAACGGTTACCTGTAACGTGTAGAAGTCTGTCTTATTGTAGCTTTGATGGATGAGCTGAGTCACAGCCATCGCAAGCCTATCGCTGGACTAGCTGCAACAGATTTGCTGTACAACGATATTTTTGCCATTATTTCAGACAATTAGGAAGCTACCAAAGGCGCAAATTATAGACAAAGCAGCAAGCTGCATTTGACTGTATTCCATACACGTTTTTGATCTGTAAAAGCAGAAGATGATGATCCGAAGTTTAAGCCATTCAAAAGATAGGTGGTACCAAGCTTGAAGGCGCCTGTTGTATTCCTTCCCAAAATATCTGCTATCGATGCTCGCAGAAGTTAGGGCCTCAACATTAAAATTTCGATCAGCGGAACACAGCCTTACCTTGTGATAGAATAAAGCGTCCTGCACTCGTCTATGTCACGAACACAACGGTTAGCACTCCCCATGAAGTATATACCTCCATCTCGGCACGTGCACTCACTGCCAATCAAATCGCACTGATCACTGCCGCGTGAACATTGGCAAGGCAAACAGCCCGGCTTGACTCTTCTGGAAAAACGAAAAAATAAAAAAAATAAAAAGAAAAAAGAAAAATCAGTCCATTTGTTCTTTTCGAGATTTCAAAATGCAAGGATGGGGTTACCTGCTTTGTTATCCCTGCTATATCAAAATATATATTTAAGCAATTTTTTTTAAATACAGAAAAAAAAGCGCACAAAGGGAGTTTAGCAAGCTGGCAACTGCCACCTAGAAGTGTGAACCGCTTTCTGCTCTCCAGAAAAAGCGCAAGGTGATATTGAAAGGGGCACCCTGTTTGGACTAGAAGGAAGGTCAGGGTAATGATGGCTTCAACGTAGAGGCTTGGGCTAGTTGGTACATACTGGACAGGGGAACAGCGCGAAAAGACGAATGACAAGAAGGGGAACGCGAGGAACAGCGCTGGCGTGAGTTCCCGTTTTTATCTTTCGTCTTTTCGCTCTGTTCCTCTGTCGACTAATAATAGCTTTTCAAGTCAGTTCTTATTGCCGACTTATACGTTACGAGCCTGAAGCTGCCGTTCTTTTCTTCAAATGTCGCATTTCATGCACGTGGCAGAGTAACCGTCTGTAGGGGTTTGTTATTGTAAAAATATTCTTAAAGTATTAGCTTTTCTGAGATCATGTCTCAGTTTCCTGTGGTTGGCCATGGCTGCCTTGCAGAACCCAGAATAATTCCTTCGGTGGAAGCACACGTGGCATCGCGTGCGCTCCCACAATCGAAGAGGAGAGCTGGGTCACGTGATGCAAAGCTCGGTTCCCTTCATCATCACCAGATGGTGTTGCCCTCCACGCATCATGGTGCCACGCTTACGCTATGGACACTGAATGAAGGGAGAGGTCAAGAAAGTTAGCAAACAAGTACAGGGCAACTGAAAGTCTAAATAAATAACCAGGAGTCAGCAAAAAGAAAGCGATAGACAGAGATATAGTAAATATAATGCAGATGGTGAAAACAACAGAAATAAAACCCCGAAGATTTGCAATAATGGCGAGTAGGAAATTAGAAGAGAAAATCTACACGATAACACAAAGGGTAATGCCTTGCTATTTCACGCTAAAGCTGGCAACCTAAAGGCAAAAAACACACCGTGGCAAATATTCCCAGCAGAATGAGGCACGCATCTGCTGCAGCAAAAAGCTGGCGACAACTCAGCTCATCCGTATGGAAGTCGAAGGCATTCACCAAGCGAGACCCGTACGTAACGTACAGCTTTCAGAAGCGCTAGGAGTTGATGTAGATGGAGGCATTAACCGATGTTCAGTCTAGATAAGCAAAATAGGGGTAAATTCTGGATGAAAGAAAAGCAGTCAATAAATCGATAGGACCGGATCAGTTACAGGTTTTGGTAACGGTACAAGAGATATATAGAAGTTTTAAAGGCGAGAAAAAAAGATTAAGCAGATGCAGAGAAAATGCTAAACTGAAAAGCATGCCTACCATAACTGATTAGCTGAAGAGGGTATGTGACTATCTGTCACCGCCCTGTTTCAGTGGTGATGGCAATAAATAATTATCATCTTCAGCACCGACACCTTAACCCACCGATGTCCCTCCCGCAGTACTGACGCGCGTACTTGTTTGCCTTCATCCGGTGATGACAATTCACCGGCTAACAAATGTTAAAGGTTCTGTATGGGAAGTTTCACGACTGTTATCGATGTTTTTTATCTTTTGACCATGTTACTACCGAGCTTTGTGAAATCAAACTCTGCGCGCGACGGGAATACTGGTGTACATTCTTTGACCTTACGCGGCAACGAGCGATTACGCAGGAGGATTCATTGAGTCATGCATCAATAGCCGACTCATCTAATTCACAGATGAGATTTCAATGATCGGCGACTGTGCTCGCCGCTATCGTTTTGCTTTGAGTGTCACTAGCTTTTATGGGCAAGGTCCGCCCAATAAAAAAGTTAGCTTCACGATTCCCAATTTTATGACTGTCTTCTTCTGCGTCGTTGCAACGTGACAGCATTGAAGAAATGTGTCCCCGACTCCCCATCGCGGTCACCCCTCGCCTTTCCCGCCATTTTGTCACCGCGTCCCGCTAACGAGATGGTGTTTCACATCACTTCGTCGGGGAGCGCCGTGGACGAGGACTCGCTCCAGCCGAGATAGTCCCAGAATCGGTTAGGAGCATTGTTCTTTCAGCCAGATCACTATAAAACTTACTTTGCAATGAAACGTCATGAAGAAAATAGGATTTTCACACCGCCAAGGACTTCGGCGAGCTTAAAATAGAGAACGAAAACACCTATCCCGCCCCACAGCTTACGCTTAAGCATGACAGTGATGCTTATTTTCGCGTCAATGCAGTGTAATAACACGAAAGGGCGTGCGCAAAAAGCTGTCATTTCGACAACTTGACAAGGCCTCAGGCCCCCGCATTGGCATTCACAGCAATAACTTAAACACAATCACCCTCGAACTTTTCAGAAAGTGTACAAGAATTCAGCAAGTAACAAAAGAAAGCTGTAATTGCAATCGTCTTGTGAGTTTCTTTTATTATCTAAAGGCACGCATACACAAAGGCGCAAATTTTTTGTGACGTGTTGGCGTTGTGGTACTGAATCATTGGTTGTCAATTCAGTAGAAGTTCCGACTGCTCACAACGATATTCAGTTTACGTGTGGCCATACTAAGCCAACACGACACAAATATCGAAACGAAATCGACGGGACACCGACTCCATCATTCGGCCCACTCTGTTACTGAGAGTGACATTCTGACACTAGGAGCACAACGACGCAAATGATGACTATGAGTCGTCGTAGTGTAACAGACTTTCATGCCGGACGACGCCTCAAGCCCAGTTTGCTGACAGTCGCACAAATATAAAGTTTCGGACGAGTTGAACGGATACCTTGCTGGGGCATCGAAACGTATGGAAGAGAGCTAGGCGACCAACATTCTACGAAGCCGACTGATTCACCCTCAGACTCACGGATCAGTTTGAGTCGAAGTGAGCCTGACGGAGTTGACTCATAAGTGAGTTTGCCTATCTATGCTTGGAGCAGACACTGGACAGCGCAGCTTCGACGTGCGTTGCTTTTGCAACTGCCCAACTCAGCTGAGAAAAGCCGAACAAGTCAAATTTAACCTTCAGCGATCTATTTTGTATTTCGGCTATTGTAAATAAGATATCTTTGCTTTCTCTTTCCGAAGTGAAACTCATGCCGATAAGAATGTAGGACGTCTTCCAGGAGTGCTCGTTTGTGCGCAGGAGTGCTCTTACATTGCCGCAAACCGTGTATAGGAAAGAACGCACGTTTTTAGTAACGAAAACGCGACCAGACGCGCAAAGAGACGACAGCACGGTTACTGCAATAAAGGAAAACGTTTGCACAGGCAACTGCCGTATTCAAGAGACAGCGCTTACGTTCTAAGGGTACGCATGCCGCAGTCCTCATGGCGGTGGGCGCAACGGGTGCTGTTGTTCAAGTACATTCGGTCGTGTTTGCACGTGCACCTGCCGTTTTCCAGTTCACAATTTGATTTGTCAGCCTTGCAGAAACACCGTACGCAGGATGCTTTCCGATCACCTGTAAATAACGACCGCCACTCTTAAGATGCACTCGGGACAGGCGTGATAAGGTAGCTGTTCTAGAGCACCACATTTCATAAATGACGACTTATGATTACCTGCCGTGGTTGCTTAGTGGCTATAGTGTTTGGCTGCTATAAGCACAATGTCGCGGGATCGAATCCCAGCCACGGCGGCCGCATTTCGAAGGGGGCGAAACGCGAAAACACACGTGTACTGAGATTTAGGTGTATGTTAAAGAAGTCGAGGTGGTCCAAATTATTCCGGAGTCTCCCACTACGGCGTGCCTCATAATCAGGTCGTGATTTTGGCACGTAAAACCTCATAATTTAATTTATTTATATTGGCTTATAATTGGAAAAATAGTCTGTTAGGTAGATGGTTGGGCGCGCATAGTCGTCTACTTGGCCTTGCTCGCACTTGGTTATGCATGATGAGTATGATGGTTGTTAGAGCTGTAATTGTCATGCTTATTGATGGCAGGGATTTCCGCGCAAATGTGTACGCAGAGGAAAAAGACGCTACAGACCAGTAAATTTAAAGCAGGAGCCACCGACGTTCGGAGAATTACATTTTAAAATTGGCGCAGAGTGGAGAAGGAGCATTTTATGTTTCCATTTACTGCAGGTAAGTTTCATGAAATGACTCTCATGACATTGGCATGCAGTGAGCAAAAGGAAGAATGAATGTGACCTTCTTCATTACGGCATGATTTATAACTAGGATGCTTTCAAAATGGAGACGACCCCAGCCATTGCTAAAAAAAAGAAGGTTGCTCCACGCAAAAGAACAGCACGCATTTCCTACTCACCTTGAATATCCCTATCCGCGCGACCAGACTGAGATAATTCTTCTCAACATAGCTGGAGACTCCGGTGGTTTCTATTTTCCTCTACATGCCGAGGAAATACCCCCTTTAACGCTGTTCTCGTTGCGCCTATGCATAGTACGGTAAATTATAGCAGGCTTCCAAGTTTTTTTTTCTCAAAGCAAGACATGAACATAACTGCGGCATGTTGAGAGATACCATCTCAGTCTGTAAGCACTGTAGCCCTCGTGAGCGCAGGAATGATCGCGGCTTCTTCATTTAAACCGCAATGTGCTGCCTTCAACTCTGAACAGATGCATGGCAAAAATCCTTGTTCTCGTTGCCACTATCAGTGGTACAGTAATGAACTGACATGCAACAGATACATGTGAAGATGTCGACAACCATTTTCGAGCCAACGTAATATTGAGTCGTGCACATGAAGCGTGTTTATGAATAGCGCTCACCATAAACAATATCTGGAAAGATGAGATTAAGTAAAAGGTACAAGTACACGCACGCTGGAAAGCATTTCATGGTTAGTCCAATACGTATCCAGTTAAATTTTGACTGTATCCCTAATTTAGTTTATGAGAAGCATAGCGACTGGCTTTAATGACTTTTATGTTCTTTTTATTATTCACGTTGTTAATGAGCTACACAGTAATAAAGCCTGGCGATGGGCGTCTGATAGTCGGACAGCCTGTCTCACAATACTGCATGTTAAAGCAGTTCCCTTTGTCCCGAGAAAACTTGTACAAGCCATAGCTAAGGCGCTGTTTCAAAGCACATCGGGCTATAACTGCTTAGAAACAAAAGCACACATCCTCACACTACCATTCTAGCCTTGAAATTTGACTTCAGCCGTTACAAGAAGAAACTGCAAGCGTACTTCAAGCTCATATGAGTAGGAAAGAAGAAAAAAGTAACTTTAGTTGTTAACACTGACGTAAAGTAAAGCTTCAAACGCTTGCAAAAGGTTTCGAATTTGGGTCATAGTTCTGAAAAATTAACATGCTTTGTGATAGAAACAGCCAAAATGTAAAGGAATTTTGCTTGAAGACGCAATGAATTCCGACAGAAATCGATGACTGTGATCGGTCAGCCATATACTCGGCATTATGTCGAAATCTGTTATTGGGTAAGCAACCCCAAACATTTCGAGGGAACTATGTCACTGCAGAGCTTCACGTGACAGCGACCGCTGTTTTCTTTTCATGATAGAAAAAATGTGTATATTAGCATATACATCGTGAAACTTCCAATAAATTCTGCAGCAGTGCACGCTTCCGATCATTGCAGTAGAGCTGCGATCTGAGTTGTCAGATGTCAGTTGGTACATGTTCTTGAGAATTGAAACAAGTCAAAAGAGGAAGGACAGAAAAGAGACGTGGCACACGCAACGACTCAACTACAAACTGCTGTATTGAAAATCCCCGCCTCCAAGAAAAACCAGGCGAGCATGCGCACCCCCAGAGCCACCCCCCCCCCCCTCCCCCCACATACGCACACAGACTAATGTTGATTGCGATAGACCAAGTAGCTAGTGCGATTGTGATAGGAAATTTAGTTTCTACTGCTGGTTCCTTCTGCATCAGTGAGACAGAGGTAGTACTGATGCATGTTGTAACGCTGTCGTCATGCAATCATCAAAGCATGATCATGTTGTAAAGCTGTCATCAGTGTGTGAGACGATACTTCTCAGCTCTTATGCCAAAATTGGCATAAGGTATACCTATTTATGTGCATCATTTGTTAGAATGTCGCTCTAAGAAATTCTGTTCTATGAGCCGCCAGAAGTTGTGATCATGTCTTATGGCCAAAGGCGGTGCTGGATGATACTGGATAGACGTACATACACTAATATGTATAACCCAGAAATAACCCGATGCGATGGGTGGACATAAGTTATGTTGACTGAGGCTTGAAAAAGAATTAGAAAAGAAAGGTGTAGTGAACCAGCTCGTGCCACTAAACGTAGCGGGGCATATTTTATGTGGATATTACTTAAAAAAGAGATATTTGCTAGGTAGACAGCAAGATGTCCATGTAATACAGGATTTGGATCATCGGATATGAGTTCCTAGTGGTTTGGAGTTTTGTCTTAATACGAAACACGCACAAATAAATTGTGCATTTTAAGCAAGAAACGCCATAATTATTAATAATTAAAAAATAAGGGGGTTTCACGCAGTGGGTGGATAGTGGGGCTAGTTTCGGTGTTGGCAATAAAGCATCGCCATTATACTGGTAGCCAAAGGAAAATTAAGCAAATTTTGCATATGTTGCTCTATTTTTTTCTACCTACATAGCAATAAAGTGTTGCTATTATGTATAGAAATAGAATGTGTTTCCGGCTATTTTCTTTCACGACGTCCTATATCTTTATTTAGTCGCTTCGTTTGTTGCGCCAACGGGCGGTGCTTTCGCTCTTATCGCTTCGGCTGCCACGTATACTTTGGTTGTCTGCTCCTGGCGCTTTCAAGACACAGCGAGGCTGTTTATGGCTAGGCTTGTGTGCATTTTTCGTGTGCATGTACAAAAATGTGGGCCGATCCTGGTGATAGTGTGGAAAGGGTCCTCGCGCAGTGGCACATACTCCCGCGAACTCCAGGTAGTGGTCTCCGGGACCTGTAACGCGCCCTTTAACTACCCTTGTCTCACCTGGGACCCAAAGAGGTCCCAGGAACAAGGGTAACAACAATCGAATCTTGGCCCAAAAGGCCGACCCGCGTCAGCCATGTCTATGTTCGCATTGCCCTCTCTTTGTCGGCGTTCCAACCGCTTGTGTGCCTAGTTTCCTGCCACTTTCCCGAGGCGGCGGCACCGTCGCGCGTGTCTGTAAAACAAGGTGCCGTTCTCCATTTTGAATTTAACTTGTCCTCTCTCGTCGTGATGGGGAGGCCGCGCGTAGTGCGCATTCTCTTCTCTATTCCTGCCGTCACTCTTCGTAGACGCGGTGCTCCTGGGGAATCCGGACTATACGCGGCCTCGCCATTCTGTGTCACCTCTGTGTCGTGTACTAAGCAGCTTCGCTGGTTGCCCCACCACATAGCAGACTGGCTGTGGCCACTCGGGTAGGAAGAGCAGGGCGAAATTTTTCCGTTTCCCAGCGGGCGAGAGGTAAGCACACTTTTTCTGCAGTCGTTATGAAGAAACAAGTGCTATCCATATCAAAACCGCCATAGGACGAAAGGAATAATCTTCCGCGGTGGTTTTCTAGTGAATATCCTTATTGGTTTGGCGCGGCGCGTTTTTATGCTGTGTTGTAAGAAACCTACACTACTTGTTCGCAGACTGTTGGAAATCATACCGAGCAGAACAAGCAACGCGAGCGTATTTATTCTTAACGTATACAGTTCCCCAGCGGATAGAGGAAGGGATTTCAGGGCGCTTCTGGTCGCCGCGGTACGCACGGCGAAAGACGCATCCCTGATAGTCGCGGGAGACTTTAACGCCCCCAACACGGAATGGGGATATGGTTACTCAAGCACCAAGGGCACGAACCTAGCTAACACCGCCGCGGAGCTCGGATTAACGTTGATTACAGATCCCAGGCTCTCTACAAGAATCGGCAATTCGGTCAGTCGTGATACGACACCCGACCTCACTTTCCTCCGAGGCGCAGAAGGCACGTGGGACAACCTCCAAGAGGACCTGGGCAGCGATCACCGTATTCTAGAACTCCTAGTGTGCGTAAGCCCCAAACCACCCAGGGAGTACACGTACGTGGACTGGGACCTGTTCCGCAAAATCAGAGGCGAAACGGCCCCACTAAGCGAAACCTATACAGAACTGGTACAAAATCTTAACATCGCGGTAACACAGGCGACCAAAGAAATCACTACAGACATAGAGGCACCTAAAATGGATTCGAAGCTTGCCCATCTCCTGGAGGCAACGAATGCCCTCTTGGAAAGGTGGAGGACCTGTAGACTCCACCGCAGACTCAGGGCGAGAATCGCGCGCCTCAATAGGGAAATCGAGTCCTACTCATCCCAAATCGCCAGACAGCAATGGGATGAAACAAGTGCAGAAACAGACGGTCGCATGCGAAGGGGAAGTAAATGGAGCCTGCTTAAGATTCTCCTTAACAGCGATAAGCAATCTAGGAGCACACTCAATCTCGCGTCGGATAGACTCGTAAAAAAAACAATTCTCGATAGGCCTCACAGAGAAGGAGGTAACCGAAAACCTAGCTCACACATACCTCCCCCTGGCCCACGGTTCGGACCGCCGGGGCGAGGAAATTGTTTACGAAGGCCATCCGGCGCCAGATCTGGACGAGCCATTTGAGACGTCCGAAATCAGACACGTCCTGTACAACCTTAACACCAAATCGGCGCTGGGGCCCGACGAAGTCACGAATAAGCTCCTTAGGAACCTGGATGACAGGGCCATCGAAACACTTAAGACGAGATCAACCGGGTATGGAATTCCTGCCAAGTCCCAGAAGAATGGCGCACCGCCAAAGTAGTACTCATCCCTAAGCCGGGTAAGCCACCGCACATCGACAATTTGAGGCCCATCTCTTTTACGTCCTGCATCGCCAAGGCCGCGGAACACGCGATCCACAACAGAATCGTTGCACATATTGAGAGCAGGGAACTCTTTAGGCACAACCTAGTTGGGTTCAGACAGTTCCTATCAACACAGGACGCTATGCTTCTTCTCAAGAGGGCTATTTTTGATAATAAGACCCGTGATGTAAGGGCAATCCTCGCGCTGGACCTCGCCAAAGCTTTCGACAGGGTCAAACACAGGCACATACTGCGAGAAATTTCTGCCCTTAACCTGGGAAGGAACTTTCACGACTTCACCAAATCCTTTCTGGCAAACCGCAAGGCGCACATCAGGCTAGGAACGGTTTCGGGAGGTCCATACGAGCTGAGAAAACGTGGTACCCCGCAGGGCTTGGTCCTCTCCCCGCTACTGTTCAACATAGCTATGCACAGGCTTTCCGCTCGCCTCGCCGAGATTCAGAACGTGGGACACGCCATTTACGCGGATGACATTTCGATCTGGGATCCTGCAGGATCAATGGCCACAATTGAACACTCATTACAGAACGCGCTAGAAACCATCGAGGGATTCCTCTCCGACACGGGGCTCGATCTCTCCCCGTCCAAATCGGCACTCTTGCTGTACAGACAATCTAGGAAGGGAGTCAGAAACCTCGAGCCTCTGGAAAGTCTTCCGATAGTTATCAAAGCTAAAAACGGACAGCCAATACCGAGGGTAGACTCGGTCAAAATTATAGGTCTGCTCATCGACGCCAAGGGTTGCAACGCGACAGATCTCAATGAGCTCTCTGGTCAGGCTAGAAACGTCACCCGAATGATCACCCGCATCTCCAACCGAAGAGGCGGGCTAAAGGAGGACAATCTTATCAAAGCTTTCCAGGCCTTTTTCCTAAGCCACATTACCTATATAACCCCTTACCTTAATTGGAGCAGGGCCGAGAAGGCCAAATTAGACGCGCTTATAAGAACGGGCCTCAAACGTGTGCTGGGACTTCCCCAGTCCACGAGCACGGAACGACTACTGAAGCTAGGGCTCCATAACACGATAAACGAAATTATAGAAGCCCACTCGGCGGCGCAGGTTTATAGACTATCGTCCAGCAAGGCAGGAGTTAGTATACTAAACGAGGCAGGCATTCGGCCCAGGAACGACCCGGAGGATAAAGTCTGTCTACCTAAAAACGTTAGTTCCCTAATGAAGGTAGACCCGATTCCGCGCAACATTCACCCAGTACACAATCAGGGTAGAAGACGTGCGAGAGCTCAGGCAATCCTCAAACAGATCACTCGACAGGGACTACACGCTCTATTCGTAGACGCCGCTAGATACGACAGTGAAGAAGCGTTCGCCCTATCGGTAGCGGATGCGAAAGGCAATCTGGTGAATGGGGCCTCTGTGCGCACCAATTCTGCTCACAAGGCGGAGGAGGCGGCTATCGCCCTGGCCATACACAGCGCACATTCTCCCCTCTTCGTCTTCTCGGACTCCCGTACAGCCGTTAGGTCCTTTTCGGCGGCGCGCGTATCAAAACGGGCCAATAGAATTGCGATCAACAAGCTCACTAATTTCAGTCAAATTGGCACGGAAGCATATTAACACGAAAGTGTTTTATGCCGGGGTCCACCAAGACTTCACTGACGTACTTCCGTCACGGAAATACGTCAGCTTACAATGTACACGAACATAATACAAAGAAAGAAACCAGAAGAAAAAGTTCCACAAACATGCAAAATTTGGAAATCGAACCCACGACCTCTCGGTCCGCGACGATAGATCGCCGAGCGTTTAACCCATTGCGCCACAAACGAATTTGCAGAGAGCTACACAGACGCGCCTTATATATCTAACACTCCTCCGTGTACCCGCGCTCTTGCTCGGGGCGGTGCCGCCGCCTACGAGCAGAAAAGAGAAGTACTGCATTATGACACTAACGCGCACCGACAGTGAACGCTTCGGTGGTCTCAGCACTACGACGCCTCGATGCCAGCATTCGAAGGGACGCTGGCATCAAGAAGCACTACCAACGCGTTCTCGCAGAAGCACTACTAGGTGGCGTTCACCGTACTCAGCACAGCGGAGCGTGGCCTCCGCAATTAGCTCTGAAAATGTTTCTGAAGTTGATCGCGGAGGCTGCAATTACGACGCGCTGTACGCGCTGATTTGACTCGATGACGATTCAGTTACGTGCTTTGTCTTGCGCGTTGTATTAGTGTGTCAGTTACGTGCTTCGTCTTTCGCGTTGTGCTAGCGTGTGCAGCGTAGTGCAGCTTCCATATGCACGACGGTTGCTCATGGTCATCGACGTTGGTAGTCGTGATGGAGGAGACGTGCCACCAGGCGTCAGCGTGGGTGCATCAACGCCTAAGGGCGCTTTAGCCACAAAACACCAATAGACATTATATATCAATGTGCAATAAACATTACACTACTTCTGTGAAGACACGTTTCACTTTCGTGTTCTATACCGATTCCTATATAAGAGGGATCAACCACATTTTTTCCACATTTCATGGTTCCCGGCCCACCTGGGAGACTCAATCCAACCGCACGGCTGCAACCCCAACGAAAGGGTTCACCGGCAGCCGCGCGATTTCACGACCCGCGCAGCCGTCAACGGCCCTCCTCGTAACGAGGTTAGCATCCAGAAAGACCCACTGTGCACCTTTCACGAGACCGTCTCACACTACCGCTTGGAAAGAAGGTGGTTCTCTCCTCCTCACCCAAAACTAAATAAACCACAAGCTAGCACGCTCAGAATGTTACAAACCCGCACGTACCCCACTCCGCGGTCCCTTAGCAGGATAGACCGGCACTTCCCGCAGTCGTGCCTCAAATGCGGAGCCGACTCATGCTCTTTCGATCACATGCTCTGGCTGTGCCCAGCCATAGAAAACTCTATGCTTGCCACAAAGGAACAGTGGGAGGAGTTCCTAAGAAGCGACCACCACCACATGTGCCGACTCTTGGAGTGGAAGAGTGGCCCCTGATCGATGAAGGCCAGCAAAACAAGTTATTAGTGTTCGCGAATGTGTGCTTCTGTAGTTTATTCTCGCACAGAAAACAATTGACAGGTCACGGCGCAAATGCCATGAGCTCGGCGAGCGCTGTCTTTTCCACGTCGGGTGCTACGGCGCCGGGTGCCAAGTTACGTTGCGCAGCAAAATTTGGCCCACGTGCGCCATGAAACCGTGTGCTAGTCAGTTTCTATTTATCGCTTGCTCATCTGGGGTGCGTGATGATTCTAATTGTAGGCTAAACTAAAATGCGGAACAGTTTTCGCGCATAATGAGCGAATTCCCGTTTGTAAAACGTCGCGCCGCGCTTGGCGCAGCATCAGACGATATGACGAAGCAGTTTTTCCCGCACCCTGCCGTGTTCTCCCTAAGTTTGGTTCCCAAATATTCCAATGCTCAGTTGCCCAACAGCTTCAAAACATTGGAAGTTAGTTTTCCTCTTATGGACATTTTGAAGAAAATTGAAGCCAAACTAAATAAAACGCTCAATTACCTAATCCTTAACAATATGAATGAAAAGTTAAGTGGATCAAGAAAACTAGCTCTTAAGAACTGATTCCTAGTAATCTCAACCAGCAGTGGAGAAGCCTGCAATGCTTAGCATCTTACATGCATATGTAGCAGCACTAAAACTTGCAAGATTGCTCACTGAAAGTTGAAAGCATATTTCTAGTTGAAATCCTGCAAACAAATATAATCAGAACTGACCTGCATGCGCTGAAAGTACTATTTTATGAAAACATTTCTGAGATTTGTTCCAACAATTGTGCAATATCAAAGCTTATGTGTTATTTATTCTTCCGCATTTACCAGAAGTGGCGCCAGCGCAGCCACCTCCGGCTCCCATGAATCGCTGTCTCGTCTGTGTCACAGTGTTTGTTAGCAGGGCGTGGTGTATAGCATAACACGCAAGTGTTTTCCTTAATTGCATGTATAAACGACAAACATTGCTTAGTCTCGCTACACCCAAGCTCCTTCACTGCGCTTGCATGGAGTGCTTTTGTTTTTCGGGTGTAGCGGGATGAACTAAAGCAAAACCAGTCGCAAGATTTCATTTGCTTATTTATTGACGAAGAAAAAGTAGCGAATATAGGGTTTCAGTGCAGAAGGACGCTGTACCCAGCCTTTGTTTCAAAAAAAGAGGAACATTTTTAATACATTATCGGAAGTTCACACACACACACACACACACACACACACACACACACACACACACACACACACACACACACACACACACACACACACACGCGCGCGCGCGCGCACACACACACACACACACACACACACACACACACACACACACACACACACACACACACACACACACACACACACACACACACACACACACGCACCCCCCCCCCCACACACACACACACACACACACACACACACACACGCACACACACACACACGCACACACACACACACGCACACACACATATATATATATATATATATATATATATATATAGAAACTTTATTTGGCTGGACAATATTTTAAGTATAGCTGTGGTAAGAACCCCTCAGTCCAGGGCCCCACTGGCCTCTGCCGCCTGCCTGACCTGGCTAATTAAGGACTTTTGTCCTGCCAAGTCGGAACGGGCGAGCTGTGCCTCCCACTGCTCCATTGAGATGATATTAGTTGGCCTATGAGGGTGCTTAGTACATTCCCAGGTCACATGTATTAGTGTAGGTATGCCACCGCACCAAGGGCACGTGGCCCTATAGCGGGTGGGATACATGGCATTTAGCAGTTTTAGATGGGGGGATACCCCGGTCTGTATTTTGAGCCAATCGGCGGCCTCTTCCCCGCTAAGTTGTGGGTGAGGGGGCGGGTATTTTCTGCGGACTCCGCGCTGATGAGCAAGCATGTCTTTTACATTTAAATTGATGGAATTTTGTGAGGGATAGTGTGAGGGGTTGAGGTTCGAAGAGGACGCCATCGCTCGGTTAGTAGACGCTCGAGCTAAAGCGTTAGCCTGTTCGTTCCCCTGTACCCCCGCATGTCCCGGGCACTAGCGTAGGCGATGGCGGTGGTTGAACGATTTGGGGATTATCGCGAGGCTAGCCGCAGTCACTTGCCCCTTAAGAAACATGCAACATGTCTCCCGGGAGTCAGTGACCACGACCGAGTCCCTTTCCGAACGCTCCGCGTGAGCGAGCGCGATCGCCACTGCTAACATTTCGGCCGAGGTTGGGGAGCCCGCCGTGGTCGACGCGGTAATTTGCTGCTGGCTGATCGCGTTCACGACTACCAGGGCGTACCTCCTTTGGTAGCGCTGCCCGGTAGCCTCTGCATACGCAGCTGCGTCCGTGTAGTACGTATTATACCTAGCGTTATTGGTGTACATCGATTGAATATGTTGTGCGCGTGCTTTGCGCCTTTCCTTGTTGTACTCGGGATGCATATTCTTGGGAATTGGAGCTAGTGTAATTTTGGATCTCACCGAAGGAGGGAGAGGTACGGCCTCTTCGGTGAGATAAATCGGGTATGCTGGGATATTAAGTCGTGCCAATATTGCCCTACCAGTTTTTGTGAAGCTGAGGCGCTCCCTCTGTCGCATCAGAGTGGCCTGCCTCAGTTCGTCGAAAGTATTGTGTACTCCCAAAGCTAGCATGCGCTCCGTGGAGGTAGATTTAGGCAGGCCCAGAGCCGCCTTGAAAGCTGTTCTAATTATCGCGTTGGCCTGCCTCTCATCTTGCCTGTTCAGGATTTGGTAGGGCAAGCCATGTGTGATTCGACTAATCACTAAGGCCTGTACGAGCCTTAGGGTATTGATTTCTCGCATTGCCGCCTTTATAGTCACTCGACGTACATATATCATTTGGGTTATGTTGTGGGTTGCGGATTTGATGGTTTTGAGCGTCTGTGGTGCTCTGCCGTCGCTCTGAAGCCACAAACCCAGGACTCGCATCGTAGGTACCTCTCGGACCATTTGGCCCTCAACCACAATGTTAATCGACCCTCTGGATTTTTAGCCTTTCGCGTGTATCCGGATGACCTCGGATATTTCGGGCGCGCACTTCAGCCCGCTCGTTCGGGAAAATTTCTCCACCGCTAATACCGCGGTTTGGAGCGTGTATTCTTTATCCCCTAGGGAACCTCTGCTCGCCCACAGCGTGATATCGTCAGCGTAAAGGGTGTAACCTAGGTCGGGTATCCCATCGAGATCGCGCGCGAGGCGACACATCGCCATGTTGAAGAGCAGAGGAGATATTATCGCTCCTTGAGGGGTTCCTTTGCTCGGCATTTTAAATATCTGCGATGTGATTTGGCCAATACTGATGCTGGCCTCGCGGTTGGAAAGAAACGCCCTTATGTAAGTGTAGGTGCGCTCACCACAACCCGAGCGTTCGAGTTCCTCGAGTATTGCGCCGTGAGAGACATTGTCGAAGGCTCCTTTGAGGTCTAGTGCTAGGACTAGTCTCTCGTCACCGTACGGCATATTGGTTAGAATTTTGTCCCTTAGTAGGAGGAACGCGTCTTGACACGATAAACATGTGAGAAATCCTACCATAGAGTCTGGGAACCAGCTCCGCTCTTCTAGGTATCGCTGTAGTCTGCTGTGGATCACCCTCTTATAGAGCTTACCGAGGCAGGACGTGAGCGATACCGGCCGGAGGGTATCGATCCAGGGATTCTTTTTCGGTTTGGGGATCATGATTATTTTAGCCAATTTCCATTCTTGGGGCAAATCTCCCTTGGCCCAGTACTCGCTATTGAAAGTCTTTGTCATTTTCGCTAGGGCCACCGAATCCATGTTTCGAATCATTGAATTTGTGATCGTGTCTGGGCCCGGTGCCGAGTTTTTAACTGCGGCTTGCGCCGCTTCGTACACTTCCGCGTACGTTATTTCTTCGTCTAATTTAGGGTTGGCCTCTCCCGCGTATGGTCTCGCCATGTAGGGTGATCCCGCCGCGGGTGAGGGTCCTATGTATTTGTTCTGAAGGACGTCGACCAGTTCTTGGTCTGTACCCTCGAAACTGTCTGCTATAATTTGGAGCTTCTTGTTATTCTCAGTACGTGTGCTCATTGGGTCTAGCATGCTCCGGAGTATTCGCCACGTACTGGTCGTTCCCAGTGTCCCTGATAGGTTTCCGCAGAAGGCCGCCCACTCGTTTTTAGCTAGCTCGTTGGCGTGGCCTTGGGCTTGCTCTGCCAATAGAGCGATGCGTTGTCTTAGGTGTTTGTTTAGGCGGTGTTTTTTCCACCTCTTCACGAGTTTCCGCCTCTCTTCCCATCGGCTGACTAGGTGAGAGTCTATCACCGGCGCCTCCGCTGGGCGCCCTATGGCTTTGGTGGTGTCCCCGTGCACTTGTTGAAGAAATTTAGTCCATTCCTGCATGTTGGTCGGGGCGGTATCTGAATCCTCCTGTGCCCTCTGAAGTTTTCTATAACGAGGCCAATTGGTTAACTTGGCGGTTCCTATTGTTCTCCGTATGTTGGGTGTGGAGAGCGCTATTCTGATTATGTCATGATCGCTTCCCAGGTTTTCGTCGAGGGAAACCCATTGTACGTCTCTGACATTAATTGTATATGCACGGTCGTGCGCCGTGTCTCTGCTGACGCTGTTACCCGCGCGCGTCGGTTTGCCAATTTGATTGATTGCCCGTAAGCATAAGTTCACATAAGAACTGGGTCTGCATTCAACTCACGTAAACTGTCAAGTTAATGCAAAAAAGTTTTACACCAGCTGTTGGTCTGCACGTTGGTGCGCCTGCCCCGAACTATTGCAAGTCATGTGAGGAAATATGAATACCTGGCGCTCTATATTCTGTCTGTTTTTAGACTCCATTACCAAAGGCCCGTTCGCCGTGCTTCCCATTTGCCTGGACCATCTGGCCTTGCAGCAGGCAGCAGTGGGGAGGTGCGTTTGGCGTCTCCGACCCTCCGGAAGCATTCGGCGATGAGCGGCTCGAGCGTAAACATGCCCTTACGAGTGCAGCGGTAGAAAAAACGCTGGCGTGGCCTCACTACCGATCCGATCGGTGGAGCGTGGTTGCGCGCTCACCTGGTCATTTTCGCAACGAAATGGTCTTCGTGTCCATCTTCGTGCATCTGGAGCATCACGTCCGCGTGCAGGCCGCGCATGCGCAATTGATATAGCGAGATCATGATGGCGGCGG